>NW_026057584.1:105991865-106180898 GCF_023721935.1 Panthera uncia | reverse complement strand
GGGCAGAGAGAGAGGGAGACACAGAATCTGAAGCAGGCTCCAGGCTCTGAGCTGTCAGCACCGAGCCTGACGTGGGGCTCAAACCCACAAACTGAGAGATCATGACCTGAGCTGAAGTGGATGCTTAACCGGCTAAGCCACACACAGGCGCCCCTCAACTTTGAATAACATATGTTCATAACCATATGGAAAACCAGTTTAAAATTTAGAAATTCTTCCCCTGGACATGGTGACACACAGATAACTGACCCGTGGACCACCACCGAGAAATGATAGTCATGTCTGTCTGCTGGACTCCTACCAGTAATCTTCTGTCTCTTTCATTATGTGTTCTTGATTTTTTTGTGTATGTGTGGACAATCATACTGTCTGCCAAGAATTGCCAACGGTCGATAAATTATTATAGTGTTTATAGCTTTGATTTTCTTTTTCCTCTCTTTCTCTGCCTCTTCCTCACTGTCTCTGACTGCTCTGTCCCTCTCTCTCTGTTTGTTCCTTTATTTTTATTTTTCCTTTACATTCCATTAGTCAGTTCCCTTTGAACAATGGTTAATAGAAGCCAAAATATTAGTGATTCTAGTCATTTTCCTTATTATATTAAAGTCTCATTGCTAAGTATGATGGTTGTTATAAATTTCTGGGAGATATATATGATAAAGTTAAGAAGATAATATTTGTTCATTATCTCCTAAAAATTTCCATGTTGGATGATTGTTTATTTTATCAAAATACTTTTCCGCACCCATTGAGATGATGGCAGTCTTGTCTTTTCAATCTGTTAATGTGGTGTATAACACTAGTTTCTGATTTTCTTCATTTCATTCACTCTTTATTCCTAAAATAATCATCTCTTTATATTTATATACATGTTCATATTTTGATAAATTTCTATGAATACATTTTAACTCACTTTTGGTGTTACTTGACTAAATATTTCTTTTTTGAAAATTTTTTTACTTTTTATTTATTTTGAGAGAGAGGGAGAGACAGAGCAGGAGCAGGGGAAGGGCAGAGAGAGACAGACACAGAATCCAAAGTAGGCTCCAGGCTCTGAGCTGTCAGCACAGAGCCCGACGCCAGGCTTAAACTCACAGTGAGATCATGACCTGAGTCGAAGTCAGATGCTTAACCAACTGAGCCACCCAGGCGCCCCATACTTCACTAAATATTTCTAAGCCTGGCACCTTTTGTGGTTTTTGATTCTGGTTTTTAAAAGTTTTTTTTATTGTCCCTTTCCTGGATTTGTATGTCTGTCTTCAGTAGCCATGAACTCATTTCTTATGTTGCTTTCATTGTGTGCAATATCCCTGAATACGAGCAGGGGTCATTACCTTTTGGAGAGCACCAGGGAAATACTCTAAGTATGTGTACATTCCATTTTATTTGCCATTTGGTCATTCTGGCTTACACAGGTAAGGTGTGAGTAATAACCCTATGCGTTAAATTACCCCATGCTTTTCCTTGTTAACTTCAGGAGGGACTGTGACCCGGGATTGAAAGCAGAAAGTGGAGATTCATCTTAAATTTCCACTTAACCTTGGCCCATGTTTCTACATGCATACACCATCTGAACCTGCAGGGAGTTATTTATTTAGTTGACTCTTTCAGCTCTTGTTTTGTCAGTTTCTTTTTCAGTCTTTCTTGCTTCATTCAAGATGAGTTTTGCTTTGTAACTTGACATTGCTGCTCTGCCTTAATAGCCATCATTCTTCATAAATCTAATTTATTAATGCCATGAGGCAATAATAAATACTTCAGTTCTATGAAGCAGTTCAAGGATTTTCTTAGGAATCAAATACAGAAGGTTGGGAATCTGGGCTGTAAGAGACTTTTTCTGCATCTTCAGAAATTTTTCTTGCCTCCTTCTCTTTTCCAAATTTTGTTCTACAAGTTTACAGATAAAGGAATTGTTTCCTTGATGGACGCATCAATTATTGCCTGCCAAATAAACACTATCCCCAGACTTTAGAGTAATTATTTAAAAAAATAAATGGAAAGAAATAGTCATGAAACATTCTCTTTGAAGTGGAAATTTCTTAGTATTTAATTATATACAACAATAGGAATGAAAAGTGAATATCTAGGAAAATACAGTGAACTGGGAGGTAGGAGATGTGGACTTCGTTTGTATCCAATTTGAATACACATTCGGCATAAGTTTGCAAATCCATTATTTTTTAATTATCTTTAAATAAAATAAATCAACCTTTTTATAGAAATTCCAAACACAGAGTCATATAAAAATTTTGAACAATCTTACTCTTCTTCAAACTAACAATGAACAATTTGGAGTATATCCACAGACATCTTCTAACCTCATGCAAACATATAAACACAAAGAAGGCTTTTGTTACTGTTTGTTTTTTTTTCTTTTTTTTAAATTTTTTTAAATGTTTATTTATTTTTGAGACAGAGAGAGAGAGAGACAGAGTGTGAGTAGGGGAGGGGCAGAGAGAGAGAGGGAGACAGAATCCGAAGCAGGCTCCAGGCTCCCAGCTGTCAGCACAGAGCCCGATGCGGGACTTGAATTCACAAACTGTGAGATCATGACCTGAGCCGAAGTCGGATGCTTAACCGACTGAGCCACCCAGGCGCCCATGTTTTTATTTTCTAATACAGGGTTGTTACTAAATATTCGCACTGCCTAATTGTTTTATTTAATGATACACCAGGGAGAATTCTACAAGGTAATAGCCATAGATATATCTCACTTTCATTATGTAAAATATATTAGATACTTGGATATTCAGAATTTTTTTATGTTTTTCTTGTTTGGTACTCAAGCAATTCTGCAATAAAAACTATACATATATTCTTATGTTTCCCACATGGCCTTTATTTACCTAAACTTGATTTACACATTTAGGATTCTTATATCAAAGCTTATTATTATTATTATTATTATTTTACTTCAGGTATTATGAAATAATCCCCAACACATTGTGGCAATTGTTATTTCCACATGTAATGGATGAGAACAACAATATTATCAACAGCCACATAAACTTTCTAAACTTTTATCAATTTGATGGACTAAAAATGATATTATAGTTTTAATTTTATTTTTAAAAATTTTTTAATGTTTATTATTTTTGAGAGAGAGAGAGAGAGCATGAGCAGGGGAGGGGTAGAGAGAGAAGAAAACAAAGAATTTGAAGCAGGCTCCAGGCTCTGAGCACAGAGCCCAACGCAGGGCTCGAACTCACGGACCGTGAGATCATGACCTGAGCTGAAGTTGGACACCTAACCAACTCAGCCACCCAGACACCCCAGTTTTAATTTGGTTTCTAATGACTACTATTGAGATTCAGTATCTCTATTGGTCATTTTGATATCCTTTGTAATCTTACACTTGTTATATACTTGTGGACAAAACTGTGAGGGAAACATAATGGACTTGATCCTGAGGCAAGACAAACAGTGTGCTGTCATCTTTCACGCTTAAATGCAAACTGCTGTTGATACAGTTCAATGATACAGATTGGAAATAAAACACATTGACCATATCAATAGTTATATTCCAAAGGCCAGAGGATGTGCAGATATATTCCTGATAGAGACACATGTTATGCTACTGGTATTACAACTTGTAACTTACAAACCAGTTGGAGTTTCCCACGAATAGATTTTTGAAGGCAATAAAAGCAAATTGACTGCAATTTTGATAGAGATCAGTACTCTTGTAATTTAAGTCACTGATGGTGGTGCTAATTTTTGAATTTCTCCTGGGATAAAACATTGCTTTTGATTTGTTATATGATCCTTTCTTGTATAATAACTCTTAAATTTTACAAATAATTACAAAATGGAAATGATAAAGCCCAAAGTTTCTGCATTTCTTTGAAAGGCTTAGCAAAGTAGCAAACTTCTGACATAACTGTTAAAAAATAATAGAGTGAGAGACAAAGGAACAACGTACAAACACACACAAATAATCCTATGTATAAAAAGGAAACATATGTTTAACTTTGCTAAATATTAAAAATAATAATGAGGGGCGCCTGGGTGGCTCAGTCGGTTAAGCGTCCGACTTCAGCTCAGGTCACGATCTTGCGGTCCGCAAGTTCGAGCCCCGCGTCGGGCTCTGGGCTGACGGCTCAGAGCCTGGAGCTGGCTTCCGATTCTGTGTCTCCCTCTCTCTCTGCCCCTCCCCCGTTCATGCTGTGTCTCTCTCTGTCTCAAAAATAAATAAACGTTAAAAAAATTTTTTTTTAAATAATAGAAAAAAATAATAATGAGACATGTCTAATCCCCAAAATAGAATGATACATTTGAAAACTCCAAAAAGGAACAATGTCCTAAAACCTTGTAGCCACTGAAATATGCTCAATAGGAAGTAAATAATACGAAAAGACCTATAAATGTTAAAGATAATAGAATTCTCCCCCAATAGGTCCATAGCATTTTAAAGAGAGCTTCAAATATCAGATAATGACAATATTATTAGATCCTTAGTGCCATACAATAACTAAAAAAAGAAAGAATTCTCCCAAAATCTTCTGGAGTCACTGTAATCTTTACAACAAACCAACCAAGTACTATATTTGCATGCTATTTTCATTCATAAATATAAGTGCAACAATTCTAAACTGTTCAGCAAACCAAATCCAGTAATGTATAAGACAATATCACATGACAAAGTCAAGTTTCTAGGAATGCAATAATTAGGTAGCATACAGTCTGTTGCTGTTCTTTACCACATAATTAATTAAACTGGGAAATTTAACTGAATAGATGTAGAAATTGCTGTATGGTCTAATTCAACTCACATTTGTTTTACAACCCTGAGGAAACTAGAAATAGTAAAAACTTATTTTGCACTATAAAGATTATCAGCATATCACACATCTTGGCTAATAGTACAACATTAGAAGTTTTTTTTATTATTTTATTTTATTTTTTGAAGTTTATTTATTATGAGAGACAGAGAGAGAAAGAACACAATTTGGGGAGAATCTCAAACAGTCTGTGTGCTGTCAGAGCACAGCCCAATAGGAGACTCAATCCTACTAACTGTGAAATCATAAGCTGAGCCGAAATCAAGAGCCAGATGCTTAACTGACTGAGCCACCCAGGCACCCCTAGAAGTTGTTATTTAAAATTCAAATAAGAAATATAGGTTAGAAAAATACATTACTTCTTATATCTTCTATCAGTATAGAAATGGAATCTCTGACCAGACCAGAGGACTAACAAATAAATGACAGGAAAAAAATTTCAAAAAAAGAAACAATTCTGTCATTAACTGAATGCAATATGATTCCTCATATGTAAACACAGGTGTTTTAAAGGCAGATATACAGGGGTGCCTGGGTGGCTCAGTGGGTTAAGCATCCGACTTCGGCTCAGGTCATGATTTCATGGTTTGTGGGTTTGAGACCGCATGGGGCTCTGTGCTGACACCTCAGAGCCTGGAGCCTGCTTGGGATTCTGTGTCTCCCTCTCTCTGCCCCTCCCCTGCATCT
Organism: Panthera uncia; assembly: GCF_023721935.1. Classification (NCBI taxonomy): domain Eukaryota; kingdom Metazoa; phylum Chordata; class Mammalia; order Carnivora; family Felidae; genus Panthera; species Panthera uncia. The sequence continues at coordinate 106,175,433 of NW_026057584.1, read as the reverse complement.
GCTCTGTCTCCTCTCTCTCAAAAACAAATAAAAATTTTTTAAAAATTAAAAAAAAAAATAAAGGCAGATATATAGTATAAAGTTCAGCAGGTCTAGATTATATGATCAATATACACATATTAATTATCATTTTATCAACTCATAGAACATATACCTTTAAGAGTCCTATATGTATAGTAACGTTAAAATAAAAGTTCCTAAGGATAAATCTAATAAGATCTGAACATGACCCTAATTAAAGAGGAAATTATAATGTATACATATGTATTCTATATGTATATGTATTTATACTTATTTTTAATAAAACATCCAACATTTTAGATATATTAATTATCCTTACATTAAAATTAGATTTAATTACAAAATACTAAATGGTATTTTATGGAATTTTACATATAATTTCAAAATTGTATGTAAAAAAAGGAAGGATCAAGATTAGCCACTTGGGTGGCTCAGTTGTTTCAGCATCTGACTCTGGATTTTGGCTCAGGTCGTGATCTCATGGTTCATGAATTCAAACCCCATGTCAATGATTCTCTCTCTCTCCTTCCTCTACCCCTCCCCTGCTTGTTCTTCCTCCCTCAAAATAAATAAATAAACTTAAAAAAAAAGGTGAAAATAACTCACATGTCCATCGACCCATGAATAGCTAAACAATATGTAATACATCCATGTAATTGAAGATTATTTGTTAGTAAAAATCATGAAATATTAATACGTGTTACAACACGGATGAACCTTGAAATAACTATGCTAAGTAAAAGAAACCAGACACAAAAAAATACATATTGTATGAGTCCACTGAAATTATCCATTACAGGAAAGTCTAGAGAGAAAGAAAGATCACTGTTTGCCTATGGCTTTGTGGGTGGCAGAGAATGGAACGTGACTGAGTACAGGGTTTCTTTATGGGATGATGAAAGTGTTCTAAGCTTATATTACAGTGATGGTGGCACAACTCTGTTTATATACTAAAAATATCAAATTTACATTTTAAACGGGTGAATTTTATAGTAGGTAAATTTTATCTTATAAAGATGTGCCAAAAAATTAGCTACAACAATTTTGTGGAGAAACAAGTTAAAGTTATGATAATATGCCTTTGATACCAGGATTGACAAATATCCCAATGAAAAACAATTGTTAGGCCAGAAAGGGACAGATGTATTCATGAAAATTTGTTAAATGATTTAAATGGCTTTGTAAACCAATGGGAAAAAAGGTGGAATGCTCAAGTTATTTTTTATAAAATAGAAATGAATCTTTCATGTAACGTAGAAAAATAAATTAAAGATTAACTAAAACTCAAAATGGGAAGTAAAACTTAAAATTTTTTGTAGGAAATATATAAAAATATGTCTATTATCTTACTGTAAACAAGGAATTATCAAATTAACGGAAAGCACTAACCATGGAAGAAACATTGTTAAATGTACCTAATTAATATGTATAAATTTCTGTTCATCCCCAATACTAAAAGTGATATAAACCATAGACTGTAAGAAATCATTTGCAAGTGGGGCACCTGGGTGGCTCAGTAAGTTGAACTTCCGACTTCAGCTCAGGTCGTGAGTCTGTGAGTTCGAGCCCCGCATCCGGCTCTGTGCTGACAGCTCAGAGCCTGGAGCCTGTTTCAGATTCTGTGTCTTCCTCTCTCTCTGCCCCTCCCTACTCACACTCTGTCTCTCTCTGTCAAAAACAAATAAATATTAAAAAAAATCAAAGGGGCGCCTGGATGGCTCAGTTGGTTAAGCGTCCGACTTTGGTTCAGGTCATGATCTCATGGTTCTTGAGTTCCAGCCCCGAGTCAGGCTCTGTGCTGACAGCTCAGAGCCTGGAGCCTGCTTCGGATTCTGTGTCTCCCTCTCTTTCTGACCCTCCCCCATTCATGCTCTGTCTCTCTCTGTCTCAAAAATAAATAAACAAATAAACATTAAAAAAAAAATTAAAAAAAAGAAATCATTTGCAACAAATATATTACATGAAGGATAAGTACCCAAAATTAATTAAAGAGCTTCAAATAAAGAGAAACAAACTGTCTAATAGAGGAAGATTGTGAATAGATGATTAACAGAGATGAGATTCTCATGACAAATTTATGAAAATAGGAGAATAGAGAAAACAAGTTAAAACTATAGTAAACCACCCTTTCAGATTCCTATGGGGGGTTGGAGAACAGTCACCAGGTCTAGATGAGGAATGTAGATCAATAGGACTCTTAGTATAATCCCCTTCTTAATGTGATTACAGATGTTAATGTGTTATAAGTACTTTGAATAGCAGTTTCATTTTTCATATTGAAGTTGGTAATACACATATCCTGGTACCTAGCAATTTTACTCCTAAATATATACCCTAGAGAATTTCTCACGTATTTACAAAGAGACACATTTCTTGATTTGTATAATTCCATAACAGTGCTTTGTCTGTGTGTGTATATACAGAAACATATGTATGTGTACATGTACACACATACATGCATACTAACACAACTGTATGCTCTTCAGCAGAAGAAGGGCTGTATTAATTGTGGTTTACGTGTACAATAGAACACTATGAATTAATGAAGCTAGAAACACTGGGGTAACAAATGTTATGATGAGGAATTTTACAAATCTATTGATTGTAAAAAACAAGAGGTAAAAATACATATAGTAATTAACCACTTAGATAAACATGCAAAACAAGTCATATAACACATAACTTCCACATATATATTATTATATGCATGCACATCTATACATATTTATGATAAGATACATATATACATATAGTTGAGAATAATAAAATCAAATTCAGGATCCATCGAAGAATGGAAAGGCAAAGTATGGAATAGGAGAAAATATTTGCAAGTCGTATACCTGATTAGAGTTAATATCTAAAATATATAAAGAACTCATATTCAATAACAAGAAATCTGAATAAAAATGAGCAGCGGGGTACCTGGGTGGCTCACTCGATTGAGTGTCAGACTTCAGCTCAGGTCATGATTTCATGGTTCGTGGGTTAGAGCCTAACATTGGTCTCTGTGCTGACAGCTCGGAGCCCGGAGCCTGCTTCTGATTCTGTGTCTCCCTCTCTCTCTGCCTCTCCACCACTCATGCTCTGTCTTTCTCTCTCTCATAAATAAAACAAAAAAATTTTAAAAATGAGCATAATATCTGAATACACATTTTCCAAAGAAGACATACAAATGGCCAACAGACATACAAAAAGGTGTTCAACAACATCACTAATTACCAGGAAAATTAAAATCAAAGCTACAAAGATATAATAAAATATCATCTCACACTTATTAGAATTACCAAAAAGATAAGAAATAATAGGGTTGGCAAGAATGTGAAGAAAAGTGGTGGCTACCATGGAAAGCAGTATGAATTTTCCTCAAAAAATTAAACCTACACCTATCATTTGATCCAGCAACCCCACTTCTGCGTATTGAAAGAAAATGAAAACAGGATATCAAAAGGATATCTGCACACCATGCTTAATGCAGTATTATTCACAATAGCCAAGATATGGAAACAACCTAAGTGTCCATTGTCAGATGAATAGATAAAGAAATGTAACTTTTTGTTTGGTTTGGTTTGCTTTGTTTTTGTTGTTTTTTTTTAATCTGTGGGGAAAGGAACCAAGGTTGAGAGACACAGATGTGAGAAGGAAATTTTTTATTCAATAATACTCTTGTATATTTTTTTATTTTGAACCCCGTGAATGTATTGCCTATCCAAAAATTAAATTAAAGGATGTTAACACTGAGAAAAATATGAGAGGAAATCAAACCCCAATTATTTATAAAATTTAAGTTCCCAAGCCCTAAAATACAGGGATCTTTAATTTCATACATAATTAAATACAATACACTATGAGAAATAAAAACAAACAAAAAACTAAGTTCAAGATTAATGGTATTCCCTTAATCATTAAGTACTATTTTTTAATTTTATTCTTTCCTGTCATGATTATAAGAGTTATAGATGAAGCAGTGAGTTTTGAGAAAATACTTAGGTATTTAAGACTGGAAGGTAATTCTGTAAGATACAATGCATTTAGACATCTTATTTACTCATTCATTCGTGGTCACCTTTTATGGGTTAGTGACAAAAATGATTAGTTGTTCTTTATGGGTCTCACAATCCAGCAGGGTATACAGACAAATGGTAACACACACACACACACACGCGCGCACACACACACACACACACACACACACTGTGGGGTTCAAAATAAACAATATCTAGTCTAGGGATGTGTGCATATATGGCAATTAGTGGCTTCACAAAGTGATATTTGTAATACATAATTCCTGAAATAAAAAAAATACACTAGTAGTTTTCAAAGGTCTATAAAGAGATGAGTAATATTGTTTCTTATAATACTGGCAAGGATTTATTTGAAAAAGACTGTGGTCTCCATGGTCTACTTACCTTCATTCTATAAAGGTGAATAGAGATGGCATGGTGGCGGACGGTCCCTACAAAAAAAGGAAATGAACAAAAAGTGTCCTTTCCGTTGTGTTTTAGCCCAATTCCTCATCATTGTGCAGAAATTACTGTCACTGGAGTCTCTGAAGGAGCTCACCCACGGTGCTTGAGTTCAGAAGAAAGAAAACTTAAGAGTGCCTGGGGTAGGCACGAAAGACTTTGATGAAGATTTTGGAAATGGGCAGGAATTTTACAGGGCAATAGCATAGGAAGGATGACAGAAGGCATTTTTGTGATTAACAATATTTTTCCCTTTAGGTAGAAGCTGTTGATCTTAACCAACCTCAAGTAATTTAGCTATTTAATTTTCAAGAAGTCACGCTCTCCGTGCAGGTGCTAGAAGTCAAGCAAGCAAATACATTTAATATTCAGTAAGGAGGCTGTTTTGCCTTTCCTGCAGTGTTACATAATTAAGATAGGAGTTAAGATAAGAATAAAAGATAAGCAAACATATTGCTTTTGTTATTGTCCATTTAGCTGACAAACCGTTGTCTGAGCGAGTCTTCAAAATTAATCTGCATTGAGTTGCAATATTGTTTGAATAATAATGACTGGGTTTTATATAAAAAATCTCCAAAGAGCTAAAGGAGTTTTGTGAACATATCTAATTGGTCTTCATAACAGCTCTACGTAAAAGAAGGCTGTGGCCAGTGACTCCATTATCACAAATGAGAGATGCAGATATGAAATTCTAAGTAGCATCACTTAGCAAAGCAGTAGTCATGGCTACATACTCTACCAAAGGGCCCCTCATCTCTACCAAAGACCTTTCTTTCATGCCAGGTGTTATCAACTTGTTAGGTAACTGTATCAACACAAGCCTTGGAAAGAGAGACCTAGTTTGAAATCCCAGCTCTTCTAAATTGTGATCTTGGAAATGTCAGAACATCTACGTACAACCTGATTTCCTCACTTGTAAAATAAGAACATACAGTGTCATTGTGAAGATTTAAAAAAAAAAAAATAATAATGCACATTAAGCACCCAGCACGGCAGCTTAGAGAATTAACGAATGCTATCCCCCTAACTGCGTAGTATTAACCCTCAAAGACCACATCCAATACCAAGATCAGAACCAATTATTATATAACATATTATGTTGATTTGAAGGTGCTATCCTGCGTCCTATTCCTTCAACAGCACCTTGACTGACTCCTCACCCCTCCCCAGTCTCCAGCACACTGGGACCCTAAGGTTTCCAGCATCCCTCCATAGGTATACAACAGACTCCTACCCTTCCCCACTCCTAAGCCTGCACCTTTCTCGATTTTTTCTGCCGTGCCTACAACTCGTTCTTCATTCTGTACCCCGTTTCTACGACTGATCATTTTTTATGTTTAAATTCAAACTAGTCAACAGTATTGGTTTCAGGAATATGATTTAGTGATTCATCATTTACATGCAACACCCAGTTTTCATCACAACAAATGCCCTCCTTAATGCCCATCACCCATTTAGCCCATTCCCCCACCCAACACCCCACCAGCTACCCTCAGGTTGTTCTCTGTATTTAAGAGCCTCTTATAGTTTGCCTCCACTCTGTTTTTATCTTATTTTTCCTTCCCTGCCCTTGTGCATTCATAGTTACTTATTATTGGTTTCCACAGACTTTGAAACTTTTTCCCAGTGTTTTTTGCGTACCCAAGCAATTGCCCAAGAAATGAATCCTGTACTTTCCCCTCCTGCAAATATGTAAGGGAAGGACTATGCTTCACTGTCTGTGCTGTTTCCTGTCACATGAGTGGATGGAACAGGGGTTTGAATACTTGTTCAAGTGCCAGGCACTTTCAATCATCTTCTCTAATTAGGATCACTAATACTGCCAAATATACCAGTGTGTTTTATAATGGTACTTGTTCTCCTTCTCAAAAGTATGCAGTTTGAGTCAATTAATTATATGGTAAATTAATCTTTATGTGCATTTACACACGGGCACAACAAGCAAACAGATTTTTTAAATGATGACAAGAATTCAACGAAATTCAACAATTTTATCCTAACTCACACACATATTAAATGCTAAAGCCAGCACGCAAAATCTAAAGCACAGCACTTAGCATATGGCAAGTACTACAATTTGGATGCGTTTTTAAATAAATTCACTGACAAGATCTACAGTCCTTTCCCATACATAATGATACCACAGGGTATCAGCAGAAGGGATCAAGTTTCCTGCAATAGCAAATAATATGTCTCATTTTTATATACTCTTACCATATAGATAAATCTCCTCTTGGTTCCTGATTTTCTGAGTGATTTTTAAGTCCTGAATAGGTGTTGAATTTTATCAAAAAGCTTTCTGCATATATTCTAATGTTCATTAAAATATCTCCTTAATATATTCATACAGAAAAATCGATCAATTGTAGTTCAAACAAATTTTTAATTCCTAATATAAAATCAACTTGGTGAGGATATCTTTGATTAACTTTTATATATTAATGTATTTACTTGACTAATATCTTTTATGAATTTTTAAATGTTTTCAAGAATGAGATTGACCTATAATTTTCTCTTTTTCATGCTGACTGTCATATTTGAGGATTATTAGTGTCATAAAATGATCTTGAAGGATGCTTTTCTTTTTCTTTTCTAGAAGAATTAATTTAAAATTAAGCTATCACTTTACAATTTGATAGTTTCACTAGTAAAGTCACCTAGTCTTGAAAAATCTTTATGGAAAGGTTTTCATGAATAAATCAATAGCTTTAATCATTATATGACCATTCAGGATTCCTTTATCTTTTTGTATCAATTTCGATATGTGATATGATTCTAGCAATTTGTACCTTTCATAAGCATCTGTATAGTTTGTTATAGATTTGTTTATAATATCCTCCTATGATAATTTTAATAGTGCAGAAACTAGAGTGGTATTGTATTTTTAATTCTTGATGGTGATTAATTTACTTGTTTTTCTCTCTCTTTCCATCTCTCTCTCTCTATGTTTCTCTCTCCCCATCCCTCCTTTCATTTTGGTCAATTAGGTTTCAGATCTATCAGTTGTGTTAAACTCTTAAAAAATTAACTTTCATATTTTTGGATTTCCTCTAAATATCATGTTTGATGTTACTTTCATAATATCTTCCTTTTTATGTCATTTTGGTTCATTTAGCTAATTTTTGTAATTTATTGAGATAAATATTTTTCTTATTACTATTTTCATTGTATTCTATGTTTTTAACATATGCCCTTAAGGCTATATATTTTCCTTTAAATATATCATTAGTTATACTCTTGATATGCAGTTTTTCAATATTAGTCATTCAGTTTATTAATCATTGAGTATTTTCCAATTTTCAATATAATTCTGTTTGGCACATGATTTATTTATAAGGTACACACACACACACACACACACACACACACATATATATATATATACTGATTTGTAAGGTATGTCTGAACATAACCTCGAGTTAATGCTTACACTTTTGCTATTGATTTACATTATTTATAGCATTATTGCATTACTGCCAGAAAAACTGAGGTAATTTTAATCCAATTTTTGAGTTGTAAATTTCATATATTCATATTTTCTATTTGTGTCAATTCTTTACTTTTATTGTTTTCCTACTTTTACTGAGAGTATTCCCTGCTTGCCCTACTAATTACCTAGAGAGTTAATGTGAGTTAATGTAGACGTATTTATTTATCATTGTTTATCTGTGAGTTTTTGCTTTCTACTTCTGAAGCCATATAATTCGATCTACACTCATTTTAAATTATCAACCTGCTACCATTATAATCACCATTTGTATTATTGCTTTTTGAAAGGCTACTTCATCTGATATTAATATAGGTATACTCTCATGCTTCTATTCAATATGTTTATAGTGTTACTTATCGCAATAGCCTATTGTATAGTCAAAGGTTATTATGGTTTGATTTTAACCTCATCTGCCAAGATTTACTTTATCACCAGTGAAGTTTCTCCATTTGTACTTTATTTAATTACTGATATGTTCGGAGTTTTCTTTGTCCTGCTTATTCTTTGGGCCTCTCTTACTTCTCTTTTGTCATTTTTGGACTTAACTTAATTATTTTGCACTTGTTTTGTTTTTGTCTCTCTCTTAACATGAATGTAACATACTCATTTTATAACATATTTACTTATATGTTTGAATGGATACCTTAGAAATCTAAAAATACAGAGTTGACAAGAAAGTTTGTTAACGGACATATCTACCTTTCTTACTCAAAATGCAGGACTGTAGAGTACTCTGAGTATTACTCCTTTAGGATGTACTGCCGTAGTGTAGCTGAATTCCATTTCAATGCTTTTTTAAAGCCAATACAAAGTTCATGTAAATATAAGCACAAATTTTATTTTCATTCTCTCTTATAACTCTGACCTCCGTTCTGTATTCATTATCTTTTTGCCTGTGTTGCTCTGCGGGCAGCAAACTATCTCAGTTTCAGTTGCTTGAGAAAGTCTTTATTTTGTTTTCATTTTTGATTTTTTTCTTTCATTTATGATACAGTTCTAATTTTGGAATGTTTTACCTCTCCCATATTAGTGACATCATTTTACTGTCTTATGACTTCCATTACTGCTGTTGAGAAGTTAGTTTAAGTCTATATTCCCTTTGATTAATATCTTACATTTGTTACAGTTGAAAATGCTTTAGTTATTTTTCTGTGTCTGTAATATTTGTTTTTTTTTATACTTTCACAATTACATGTTTAAACATGAATTTTAAAAAATATACCCTTCTCATTTTTCTGGCCTTCTTGAATCTGTAAATTAATGTCATTAATGTCTGTAATCAGTTCCTTAAATTTCTCAGCTATTTTTTCTGAAAATGTTCCCTGTGCCCCTCTCTTCTCCTTTGTCTCCTCTGAAAATCCAATTAACTATTTGTTACACTCTATTTTCTACACTGCTTACATTTATTTCTACACTTTTCATCAATTTTTTTGTATGGTTCACTCCAGATAGCATCTCCTGACCTGTCTTCTGGTCCACAACAGTCTTCAGTTTGCCATTTCTGCTGTTATATAATATGAGATTAAAAACTTAAAAGATACGTTTATATGTTTTAAAAAATCTGTATCAAATTTGTATATTTTCTATTCCTTCCCCAAATTATCAAGTTTAACTTTATAATCACGAATCAAGTGTAAAAAACATAAACTGAGGCTTATTAAAAAATTTTAAGAGTTTATTTGAGCAGAGATTGCAAATCGAGCAGCCTCCAATCTAGAAATGGAAAAGGCTCCAAGGAGTTATACAAAATGAAAGACCCTTATAGGCAGAAAGAAGTGGCAACAAAATTTTACTAAATAAAAATCTGATTGATTACTGTAAGATCACATTCCTTTAGGGGGACATCATGGATCTATCAGACAGATTACAGACCTAATGCTGATGAGGTGATTTCTGATTGACTGGTTTAAGATTCTATTTCCGGGAGAGCCCAAACTGTAATTATGTTAGGTGTGTTATAGTTTCGTGACATAGAGCTCACCATAAATGACTCCATTTTGTGTTTGTTGTCTTGCTTTTTAATAGGAGTTAAGTGTGGTTTTATAGCATTAGTTCTAATAACTGGAGTTCCAGTGGATATACTTCGGTTGTCCAGTATTCCTTCTGGCTTTTGCTCATAAAGTCCAAGACACTTATTGTATGTATGTAAGTGTGTGTGTGTGTGTGTGTGTATGTGTATGTGTGTGTACACCTCTGTGTTGTGTTGTGTGTGTGTGTGTGTGTGTGTGCATCTGTATGTTGGACATTATATATGAAAAACCAAAGTCTCATGTCGAGGATCATCTTAAAACATGCCCCAGTCTTGAGATTCTCTGAACAAAACAGAAAAGACAGAGCCTAGCCAAGCTATAGTCTATAGGTGGATTTAATTCCAATGCACTTTTAGAGTCATAGCCCAAAGCAAGTGATGGTTGTTGATTCGCTGTCTACTTTTGGTAGGCCCAAAATGACTTGTGGTCTGAATACCTACGAGCTGAATTGCATATTTAAACACCATTAATGTTTTTTATAGATAATTTTTGTAAAAATGGAGTGAAAAAATTACTTGTTGATGTATGTTTATAACATTTGACACCAGTTTATGGGTTCCACATTGCTTTTCATAAAGTCCAAGATAAAGATTTATTTTAAAAATGCATATATATGTATATATACATACATATATGCACAATAAAACCTTGGATTGTGACTAACTTGTTCTTCATGTGTTCTGCAAGATGAGCAAATATTTCTAATAAATTTCAACTTGATGTATGTGATGCTGAACATCACATGATCACAAGGGAGCCAATGGTTCTTGAAATTTGCTTCGATATACAAGTATTTTGGATTACAAGTATGTTTCCAGAATGAATTATGCTCACAAACTAAGGTTCTACTGTATATATAATATATACATATATTATATATACACACACAAATCTGTAAATTAACATGAGGATAAAGGTCTATTTATCAGTTATTTTACCACTATTCATTTTATGTTACTCTTGTCCCCAACCAGTATCTCTACTGGATGGGATTTTTTACCTAGTAAAAATCAAAGTTAATCAAACTTTCATTTATTAAATTTTATTTTATGTGTCCGTCATTTATTAAATTACTTTTCTCTGTTTTTTACTGTTTGTTCCCTCACTAGATCTCTATCTTCTCTTCAAGGAGATAATATTTTCTTCTCACCCAAGAGACAGTATGAGTGAATTAAATGGTACAACCTGGGTAAAATAACAAGCAAACATTAGGAACTCAATAAATTCTATATATTTTGTTTTGGTACTGCACCAGGCCAAGATACCAAATTTCCCAGAAAAGGCATCTGAATCCCAAACCTATTTTTCTCCAGAGTTTTAAAACAACTCAATTACTTTATTAGAAAAATAAGATCCAAGGTTGTTGTTATTGTTGTTGTTATTATTGTTGTTGTTATTACTGTTGTTGTTATTGTTATTATATTTTATACTCACTGGGCAAATGAGTGTAATGAACTTTATCTACAGCAACTGCAAACACGTTAGCGCCTCAGGGAAGTATCATATTTGAAGGTATTTTTTTTTCTCAGTGAGAAGTCTCTTTTTTTCCTTATAGTTCCTGGGAAGAAGACATTTAAATGAGAGAAATGTTAAGCTAAGTAAATATAATTCAACAAATCTGCAAAAGGAAGGCAAATAAATAACACCTGACTGTTTCGGCATTCTCCTGCCCCTCCTTTGGTGTTCTTATGTTACGGAACCTGGTCTGGATCACCCAGTGGAAGAACCAAGAGGCACTCAGAAATCTTGGAAGGCAGGAGGTTTATTTTACACCAATGGGCTCAGAAGAGATCACTCTCCAGAGGTCTGAGTTCCAAGCTTAAGAAGAGGGAAAATTTATAGTCTGTTACTTCCTTATTCCGCATTAGGAGTAATTTCCTGCGTGGGCAAGCTGGGTGGGAAGAAAAACCTGGAAGGGGAGTGTTCTGGCAGGGACTGGAATTCTCCTTTCAGTCCTGATAAGTTGGCCATCTTATCACAGATTTTTCCCTATCACTTAGACCTTTCTTTGCTGTTTTTCCTCTCTTCTCTTGGACCATGAACCTGCTTCTAACTGTCGTTATGAGGATCAGGCTGGGAGGCATTAAGATTCACTGAAAACAGGAATAAAATACATGAATAGGCCAGGAGGAGAGCAGAGCTGATCTCTCTGAAAATACATAGTTACTAGGTAAGCGAAGGCTTCAAATAGAAGGAAAAAAAATAGTTTAGACCCCAGGCTGGAAATGTTATCTTCTTTAAATCCAATTTATTATGTTTTGTGCCTAAGTGCTCTGGGAAAGAAAGGCAAAGAAAACTCATGAGTGTGCATTGTAGCAGAAAAGTGAAATACAGGAATTTTGTGCATGCTTAGTTTGAAACACCTGCAGTACACTGACATGGAAATGTCAAATTCAGAGCTGAGTTTACAGTTCTGGAACTTATACAGAGGCTCTGGAGTTATCGATTCTGTAGACACTAGTATATAGACGATATCTAAGACTATTCCCTTAGGCTTACAATCAAACAATCCCACGTTCATTCTCCATAATAGTTTGCTGTATATGTGGTTTCAGAAGATGATATAGTTCTTAACAAAACTTCTGAGGAACCCAGACCACCAACACTGCTTACTAACTCTAGACTAATCATATAGCAATTATCCCTAAATATACATTAAGTTAATTTGCTTTGACACTTTTAAGTTGTGTGACCTTATCTCATTCAACTTCTATGGGCTTCAAGTTTTATTTTCTGTAAAATGGGGGTCTGAACTAGACACTGTTTCCAGTTACTGTCAAGTCTAAAGCTCTGATTTTATGTATTGTTGAATTGTACTGTAGAACTCTTGTTGACTGTTTATTAAATGCTTGTAGATGGATCTTCAAAAGCCCATGATTAAGTGAGATATTCTAGTTGTCATTCTGGATGAGCCAAGAAAGGCTTGAATTATGCCCTAAAAATAATTCTATTGTCCAAAAGTCTGTGTGGTCAGGAAACATATTTGGTTCAAGTGGTTGGTTTTCTTATTGAAAAATAGCACTAAATGTTTCATCCTGTTTTATCTATATGACACAAATTCTTTGAGGAGACTTTTATGAATGTGTGACTTTTCACCTGTTATGTCTCACAGAATAGAATACAATTGAAAAATACTTCTTTTGGTAGCAAACATTTGAAAGGGTTGCACTCAAAGGGTTTTTTTGAGGGGGAAAAAAGGTGATTTTTCCAAATAGAAGGTAGTGATGAAGATTGGCATTTATTTTCCATTTTGTATTGCACAGATTTCAAAAGACCCTCTTTTTTCTTTCATTTCTTCCTCAAAGGGTATTTACTACCCGTGGGGTCTTACCAAGTAGCTTAGGTTTGATGAACCTCTGTTTTGTCATATCAAATACTGCCAAGAACTAATACAAAAGTACAAATTATACGGTATTACATGAAATTGAATATATATGTGTATGAATACGCTTATATTAGTCAATATAATTTTACCAAACACAGTGCAACATTTTAGCAAGCCTTTAATATATATATATTTATATATATAAATGCATAATTGGGGGAGGGGCAGAGAGAAGAACAGGCAGAAACGCAAGCAGGCTCTGCACCATCAACACAGAGCCCAACGCGGGGCTCGAACTCATGACCTGGGCTGAGATCAAGCTGAGATTGAGCGGAACGCTTAACCAAGTGCTCTACCCAGGCTCCCCTGAATGAGACTTTTTTAAAGTTGAACCAACATTTCCCAAGAATCAAAGTTATGGCAGACATAAAGGTAAGAATTCCTCAAAGCAGTATCTCACGTTACTTTCTTAATTCTCCTATATGGTAAGTAATGTCCTCATATTAGATTATTGAGTTTTAGAGTCTTTCCAAAGTCTTACTGTGGTTTTTTTAATGTTTAGATTTGCTAGATAAAATGCAGGACATCCATTTAAATCTGTATCAGATAAACAACAATTTTTTTCTTTTATTGTAAGTAAGTGCCAAATGTTACATGGGACCTACTCCTATTGAAAAAATATACTTTTTGTTTATCTGAAAGTCAAATTTAATTGTACGCCTGTATTTGCATTTGCCAAGTCAGGCAATCCTATTTACAATTATACCCAGAACTTTTCACTAGAATTCCCCTGTATTTCGATTATTGGCTATATAATTGAGGAAAATAGAAATAGATATTTAGTATAGACATGGCAAAGTGTGGAGAGTGCACATAAATTAGAAACAGAAGGCAGAGTTATAAGCCTCTTTAGCTACTAGCTGGCTGGATAGCCTTAGGAAATAGCGAGGCACTTTAACACCTAATTTGTTTACTATACATGGGAATTGTCTGGGCAATTGACCAAAAACAAACTACCTAAAACTGAGTTACTTAAAAAATAATTTATTAGTATTTTTATATCTCATGATTCTACTGATATGAGTAGGGCTCAGGTGGGAGATTCTTCTACACATGGTACCAGCAGAACAAATTTAGTGGTTGTCAGCTGGCAGCTGGACCAGTCCAGAGCACGGAAAACAACTTCTCTCTAGCACCTATTGTGTCAGCGTTTATAGCTAGAAGGCTGGACTCCTCATCAATGTGGTATCTCTCCAGTGTTGCAATCAGCCTTCTCACTTGGTGCTTAGAACTCAGAGAGCAATGTAGAAGCAGTAGGTTTGTTATGACTAAGCCCAGAAATATCTGAGCATCACTTCTGCTGCACCCTATGATTCAAAATATTCCCGTGCTGGCCCAGAGTAAAGAGATGAAGAACTAGACAAGGTAAGTAAGTGATGAGGGAGCATAAGGCAGGCTGAGGGCAAAGTACAAGCTAGCACAGCCCCCCACCCCGGGTGGGAGATGTGTGATATTCCTCAGGCACTCCTGGCTGCCCCAGGACAAAGGAAAGGAAAGAAAACAAATAGTAACTGATAGAGGTCACCATCGTACAGGATGTGGGTCTCCTTCAGCTTGCAAATATCTTAGTAAATTACAAGGAAAAGACAATCTTATCAATAGCCTAATCTCCTTTAACTTATGCAGTTTCCTAGAGCCCCAACATGACCCCTTCATCCCGATATGGGGAACAAAGGCAAGAAGGAAATAGCAGGTAAAATTCAATTTCCTTATAACCTGCAGCCCATTGGCAGATACTCGAGGCAGGTAGTGTAAAAGTTTCTCCAAGAACTCCCTCCTGTCTTAATGTTAATACTTTGCCAGAGGGAAAAACAAGTTTAGCTTGACAATAGCAAGGCCTCAGGTATCTTACGAGTCCTCTTTAGCACATCAAAGTCCCTCCAGAAGCCTCACTTTTGACTTACCTCCCCAACTCCTTAGTATAAAACTAGCCTTTCTTCACAACCCCAGTGAAGCTCTTTCTGCCCACTAGTTCTGTCCCCATGCTTTAATAAAATCACTTTTTTGCACCAAAGACATCTTCAAAAATTCTTTCTTGACTATCAGCTCCAGACCACCCCAACATCACCCCAAACCCTCATCATAAGGAAAGTGCAAAAATTCAAAGATTAAAGACTGGATGAGGAAAATTTAATGATAATCTGTGAAACAGTACTTACAAATTATAAATAAAAGTTCATTTCAATTGTTCTTTTATATTTTTCATGTTCAACATGTGTGTTTATCATCTTCCCTGTTTATATCTCAGTGACTGATACAGTGTGTGCTCAGTGATTTTATATGTATGTATATATTCTTTAAGTAACAAGAGGAAAACAAAATTAGAAATACTGTTACATGCTCAACATAACTTTAAATCTTCTAGAAGGGAATTCATAAGACAGGTATGACTCCATGAAGAAAGCTGTACAAGGTATGTAAAATGCTCTGGGAGTTCACAAAAGGGAGTGGATATATCCATTGGCAGAGAATCAAGAATTCTTAGGGTGTCCTGGCTTTGAGGGTCTCTAAAGTGAGGGAACCTCCCTTATCTCTGTTTATTAAATGGGTTTCCTCTGATTTGTTGCAAGAAAATATTTACTTTTCAAAAGAATACCTTCAGTAGTTTTAAAAAAAACCAAAACAATACAAAAAAATGGAGGGAGTGGTTAAGTCTAAGTGAAAAATTAGGAAAAGTTCCTGAAAGCTTATTATGTTGGAACTGGGTCAGCCTCCACCAGAGGGAATGGTGTCACCAAACCAGAGTGTGTAAAGGGACTGAGGAGTGACATCGGCAATGAGGGTTGTGTGCCATACACTGGGCACGCTGTGTGTGGAAGCAGAGCAGGAAATTAACCAGAAATGAGGATGGGGAACTTAAGAATATGGCTTTACATGCCACAGAGGTGCTATGCTTGTGTTAGCCTAAAGAAGGTACAGGTTGCCTCTTTGATAAGAAAGAAAGAAGAAAGAAAGAAAGAAAGGAAGAAAGAAAGAAAGAAAGAAAGAAAGAAAAAAGAAAGAAAGAAAGAAAGAAAGAAAGAAAGAAAGAAAGACAGACAACAACAAAAAAAAACCACTGCAGGTACATAAGTATTGGCGTGTTGTAGAAGAGATGCTGCTTATAGTGTGAGGGCTACAATGAAAAAAGGTCTCTTTCTCGCAGGCAATGCATTAAGAGGACTTAAACCCAAAAGAAAAAAATAATACATAAGGAAGCCAACATGGTATGGGCAAAAAAAGGATGGGGCAGGATGGTTAACATCCTGGCTTTTCTACAAATGCAAATAAATCACTAAGATCACTGATCAAATGTGAGGTGCCAGTGGGTCATGAGGTCAGGTTGCTGAGTACTACCTGCAAGAGAAGGATGGGAATTAGAGGGTGGGAAGTCCTCTGGGTAACACTGTGAAAAACTCATGGGGCACTAGGGTCGCTCAGTTGGTCCAACTCTTGATTTCAGCTCAGGTCATGATCTCACTTTGTGGGATCACGCCCTGTGTGGGGCTCTGTTCTAAGCAGCACAGATCCTGCTTGGGATTCTCCCTCTCCCTCTCTCTCTCTCTCTCTCTGCCCCTCTCCAGCTTGTGCTTTCTCTCTCTCTCTCTCTCTCAAAATAAATAAACTTAAAAAAAAAGACTGAAAAACCCAAGAAAGGGTAAAATGTTCAAGAGATATAGTTTCTTCGTCTATTAAAGAGAAAAGGAAATTGTTGTATTTAACCTAAAAGGTCTTCCCTCTATGACCAAATTGATTCAAATGCCAGGCACTGTTACAGGGAGGCATTGTCAAGGGCCTTGCCCTAATGGAACTCAAAGTCATGTGGGGAGAAATGAAAAGTTAGTAAGGACATAAATCGATGTATAGAGAAATAGGGTAATTTTACATATCAGTAATGGCTAAAATTAGAGGTGGTGATGGGCACCTGTGTAATTCAGTTGGTTGACGTCCAACTCTTGATTTCAGCTCAGGTCACGATCTCACAGTTCTTGAATTCAAGCCCCGCGTCGGGCTCTGCGCTGACAGTGCAGACCCTGCTTGGGATTCTCTCTCTCACTCTCTTTCTGTCCCTGTCTCTGTCTCTCTCCCTCAGAATAGATAAATAAACTTAAAAAAAAAAGTGGTGGGACAGGAAATGGTGGCCGTAGGCAGTGGTAAAGGCAGGTCACCCTGATAGAGATATTAGCATTCTCTCCCTGAAGAGGGAGCATTAGAACTGAGAGCTTAAATGATGAAATGGAATATGGAAGAAAACTTTCTGGCAAGGGCTGCCACATGCAGAGGAATCAGGAAGTGCAAAGATTCCAAGAGAGAGGAGCCTTGCATATTTCAGAAACAGAAAGAAAGTGTCTGGGACATGCAGGTAAGCCACAGGGTAGGGGGGGAAGTAACTTAGTGGTGAAGGCTGAGAGGGCTGGAGGCAGGGATTTTCAACATTCCTCGTGGTCTGAAGAGGTGAATTCTGTATAAAAACCCATATCACCAGTTTGCTAGGGCATCAGGCTTTACAATATTCCCCAGAGCAAACAAATATAATGTCTACAGTTGGTAACTCAAAGGATATATCTCCCAGAGCTCGAAATGGCTATCAATGGCTTTCTTGACTCTTGAGCATTTTTTTTAAATCTTCTCCACTTCCTGCTTACATTCATATGTGTACACAGGTGCAGAAGTTAAAGACAAAATTCATTTAGTCACTAAGATGCAAACCTCCCCACTGCTGACATTGGCTATCTTAGTTCTGCCATCCAACCCCTGACTGGATCTAGGTTAAGGTTAATAGAGCCACAGTGTGCTCAAAGAAAAAAAATACACTCCACTCATGCAGAGTCTGGAATGCAGAACACAACCATTCCCCTCAAAGCCTGGTTTGGAGTGCTTTCTGTCAGAGGTTTTATTTCTCTGGCTTACACCACAGGACAGATAATCATTTGATGATGCCAGCAGACCAGCAGAATCTTGTTGCAGCCTTGACGTCAACACTGACCAATATCACCAAGGTAGGACCAAGAGAAAAGATCAAAAACAGCCTTATCCAAATGCAAAGATCACTTGGGACTATGAACTGCTGGTTACCAGCAGGGAGGAAAGAGGATGATTGATATGGGTGACGGGGATTAAGAAGGACACTTGCGATAAGCAGTGGGGGGGTAGGAAGTATTGAATCACCAAATCCTACACCTGAAACTAATATAATATGTATGTTAACTAACTGGAATTTAAATAAAATCTTATAACAATAATAAAAGAAAGTAAAAAAAAAAAAGTCACGAGTCAACACAGTGAACATTGACAATCACCAAAATTTCCTTCACTATAACTATTTCACCGTGTCTAGCCTTTCTTATCAGCCATGGCCACAGTGTATTAATTTCTGGATTCCCCTGCCCGTATCCTTCTGGGATCCCACGTCTCTTCACCGTCTGCCCTGGGCAGACACTCAACAATTTTATGACTTTAAGGCACAGAGGGAGCACAATACACAGTAACAAAGAAAACACTGAAGCACCAAGTATAATTGCTTATATTAATAAAACCCTTGTTGGACCTAAATTTCCTTTTAACATTATACATCTGAAACATATAATTTGCCTAAGTAGCAGCTTTTCAGATATGTAATTTGTTCCCAGTTTTCCCTAATAAATACTGATTAAGGAAGGCACTTGTTGGGATGAGCACTGGGTGTTATGTGTAGGTGAGGAATCACTAAATTCACACCTGAAACCATTACTGCACTATTATTACACATTATTACATTATTAACTACTTGCATTTAAATAAAATTTTTTAAAAAGTGCATCTGTATCGCTGTAACACCATCCATCCATCCAAGTTTTGGTGTGAACAGAAAACTGTTCCAAATTAATTGTCTTAATTTTAAATGTAAACAATAAAAAAATAGGGTGCAAACCTTTTTGGTGAAGGGCCAGAGAGTAAATTTTTTAGGTTTTGTTGTCTATATTATCTCGGATCCAACAGTTCAATTCCGCCCTTGTACCACAAGAATTGCCACAGAAAACACCTGATTGATGGTGTGGCTGTCTTTCCATAAACATTTATTTGAAAATAAAAAGGCAGCGGATCAGAATTGGCTTGTAGGGGGCCAAACATAAGTTTCCTGACCCCTGGTTTAAAGCAATTACAAGTAGCCATATCTTGGATTATTGCTTAAGCATCTCAATGGTTTAATTAATGAAAGACAGTAATATGTTTGAAATTCCTTGATATATATATTGTCAAATTGCTTTCAAGATCTGTAATATTAAAAAAATCAATGTGTACATATGGCTCTCTTCTTACTTTCATTAGTACATCAGTATGTATATAAATATATACAGACATACACATATATAAGTATTCCTAAGTTTTGTTTAAAAAAAACTTTTTGTACAAGTTCTCTCAGCTGTCACATTTTTTTCTAAAAATAATATCCCATTTTATAATGTTTATTACTATTATTGCTATTATTACTTTTTACAAATTTGCTATAAGATACTCTGGTTCATGTTATTGAATTAAAAAAAAAATGTGGGCACCTAGTGGCTCAGTTGGTTGAGCGTCCAACCGGCTCAGTTCACGATCTCATGGTTGGTGAGTTCAAACCCCACATTGGTCTCTTGCTGTCAGTACAGAGCCCACTTGATCCTCTGTCCCCACACTCTCTGCCCCTCCCCTGCTTGCACTATCTCTTGCTCTCAAAAATAAATAAACATTTTTAAAAAATGCAAACTTCTATTTATTTTGTGTGGCCTATTGTTCTTGCTAGAACATTCAATGCTATTGAACAGAAATGACAAGTGGTCTTGTTTCTGATTTTAGGAAAAATATTTCATTCTCTCACCAGTAAGTATGAAATTAGCTCTGTGTGTGTGTGTGTGTGTGCGTGTGTGTGTGTGTGTGTGTGTGTGTGCTTGTGGGTGTGTTGTTTTGTTTGGTTGCTTTATCTATGACATTTATCAAATTGGGGATTTTTTTTAATGCTTACTTCTTTTGGGGAGACAAGGCGAATGGGGAGGGGAGGGAGAGAGGGATATAGAGGGATATATAGCTTTGCACTGACAGCATCCAGCTCAATGTGGGGCTGAAACTCAGGAACCCTGAGACAATGACCTGAGCAGAAGTTGGATGCTTAACCTACTGAGCACCTACCCAGGTGCTCTGAGGACATTTTCTTTTATTCCTAGTTTATTGAGTGTTCTTTTTTATAAGTTTACTTATTTATTTTGAGAGACAGAAAGAGAGAGACAGAGAGAGCAGAGGAGAGGCAGAGAAAGAGGGAGAGCAAGAGAATTCCAAGCAGGCTGTGCACTGTTAGTGCACAGCCCGACTTGACTTGGGGCTTGAAGTCACTAACCATGACCTGAACCCAAATCAAGAATCAGACACTTAACCAATTAAGTCACCTAGGTACCTCTTGAGGTTTTTTGTTTTGTTTTGTTTTTGGGTTTTTTTTTTTATCCAGGAATAAATAAATCCCAGTTGATTATGGTGTATAACCCTTCTGATATGCTGCTGCAATTGGTTTGCTAGCATTTTGTTGAGAATCTGGACTTCTATCTTCATATGGAGTATTGGTCTATAGTTTTCATTTCCTGTATTAAATCTTTATGTCTTTGGTTGGGTGTCAGGGTAATGCTGACCTTATAGAATGAATTTGGAAGTGCTCCTTCCTCTTCAATATTTTGGGACAGTTTCAGAAGAAGTGGTGTTAATTCTTCTTTAAATGTTTGGTAGAATTCACCAGCAAAATCAAGTTCAGGTTCTGAACTTCTCTTTATTTAGAGGTTTATGATTGTATATGGATTCCATGTTCTCACTAGTATAGGCTGATTTAGGCTTTCTATTTCTTCTTGAGTCAGTTTTGGTAGATGGTGTGTTTATAGGAATTTGCTCATTTTATCTAAGATATCCATTTTGCCAGCATACAGTTGTTTATGGTATTCTCTTATCTTTTTTATTTCTGTAAAATCTTAGTAATATACCTACTCTCTGGTTTTAGTAATTTGAGTCCACTTTCCTTCCCTTAACTTTTGAAGCCAGAGATTTGTCAATTTTGTCAATCTTCTGAAAAAAAAAACAATTTTGTGTTCTGTTGAATTTCTCTCTTATTTTATTATTCTCTATTTATTTGCTTTTAAATCTTTAGTATTCTCTCCTTTTTTGCTAGCTTTTGATTTTGTTTGCTCTTCTTCCTTTTGTTGCTTAAATTGTAAAGTAGTTTACTGATTTCAGATATTTCTTTTTAAATCTATGCATTTACATCTCTTTCTTTGCACTACTTTGGCTATATCTCATAAGTTTTGGTATATTGTGTTTTCATCTTTCTTTCTGTCAAGGTATTCTCTAATTTCTCTTGTGATTTATTCTTTGACTCATTGATGTATGTTGTTTAATTTTCACATATTTGTGAATTTCCTAGTATTCCTATTATTGATTTCTAGTCTCATTCAATTGTGATAAGAAAGGATACTATACAGGATTTCAATGTTTTATAGTAATACTCTTGTTGGAAGGACTTTTATATATATGTCTGGTAGATCCAGTTGGTCTATAATGTTGTTCAAGGGTTCTATTTTCTTACGGACCTGCTCTCCGATTATTCTTTCCAGTATTAAAGGTGGGATATTCAATCTTTCATCTATTATTGTAAAACTATCTATTCTGTCTTCAATTCTATCTGTTGCTTCATACATACATCATGTCTACTCTATTAAAGACTATTTTTATCTTTTTTTTAAAGAAATGTTTGAGAGGGAAAGAATTACTTCTATATTTTTTCTATTTGTTTTCTGTATGTCTTATAATGTTTTAATCCCTCATTTCATGTTGTTGTTTTTAAGATTTTACTTTTAAGTAATTTCTACACCCAACATGGGGCTCAAACTTACATCCCCAACGATCAAGAGTCACATACTCTGTTGACTGAGACTGAAAGGTGCCCCCCCTTGTCCCAAATTTCTTAATCAATGTTTTCTTTTGTGTTCAGTTGATTTTTCTAGTGGTACATTTTGATTCATTTCTCATTTCCTTTTCTGTATATTCCATTTAGTTTGTGTGTGTTTTGTGTGTGGGTGTGTGATTACCAGGAGGGTTACACATAACATCCTAAAGATACAGCAATCTAATATGAATTGATACAAAATTAGAATCAATCATATACAAACATTTGACTCCTATATTGTTCCTTCCCCTTTATGTTAGTCACAACACAAAAGACAACTTTATGCATTGTGTGCCTAATAACATAAATTTATACTTATTTTTGAATTTGTCTTTTAAATTCCATAGAATATTTTTTAAAAGGGAGCTACAAAGTAAAATTACAAAAGTACTGGCTTTTTATTTGCTCATGTGTTTACTTTTATCAGAAATCTTTATAACTTCATATGGCTTCGAGTTATCAGCTAGTGCCCTTTTTCTTACCTGAAGGACTCTGATTTTCAGTGTTTCTTAAGCCAGGTGAGTGGTTATGGACTCTCTCAGATGTTTCTTATCTAGAAATGTCTTCATTTCTCCCTTATTTTATTTTATTTTATTTTATTTCATTTTGTTATTTTATTTTCTCCCTCATTTTTTAAAGGAATATTTTGCTGGCTAAAATATTTTAAGTTGCCTTTCCTCTTCTTTCAACACTTTAAATATGTCATCCCACTGCCTTCTAGCAGCACCTGGGTAGCTCAGTTGGTTAAGTGTCAGACTTCAGCTCAGGTCATGATCTCACAGTTCCTGGATCCAAGCCCTGCATCAGGCTCTGTGCTGACAGCTCAGAACCTGAAGCCTGCTTTGGATTCTGTGTCTCCCTTTCTCTCGCTTCCCATCACCCACTCATGCTCTCTCTCTCTCTCTCTCTCTCTCTCTCTCTCTCCTCTCAAAAAATGAATAAACATTTAAAAAATTTAAATATGTCATCTCACTGCTTTCTGGACTCTAACCTTTCTGATAAGAAATTAGCTGATAATCTCATTAAAAATCCCCTGTATGTGGTAAGTCACTTCTCTTTTATTGTTCTTAAGCTTTCCTCTCTCTCTTTGCCCTTAACATGGTTATACTGTGTTTCATTGTGAGTCTCTTTGGGTTTATCCTGATTATAATTCATTGAACTTCATCAAATTAGGGAGTTTCTGATCATAATTTCTTATAATAGTGTCTCTGTTTCATTTTCTCTCTCTTATCATTTGGGGAGCTCCATAATGTATATTGGTCTGCTTGACAATGTTTCACGGGTCCATCATGCTGTACTCACTTTATTTCATTCTTTTTTCTTCTGGTCCTTAAACTCAATAATTTTAGTTGTCTTATCTTCAATTCATTCACTGCATCTTCCTTCTGCTTAAATCTGCTGTTTGCCTGCTCTAGTAAATTTTTTTATTTAATTTCTTGGGCTTTTCAGCCCCAGAATGTTTAGTTTTTTATAAAGTCTATTTCTTTATTGACATACTTTTTTTTTTATTTCTATATTCTTTCCCCAATCCATTTAGTTCTTTGTCCATATTTTCCCTTACTCTTTGAGCATATTTAAAGCAGATGACTTAAAGTCAGATTAGGGCCACCTAGGTGGCTCAGTCAGTTAAGTTCCAACTTCAGCTCAGGTCATGATCTCATGGATTGTGGGTTCAAGCCCCATGTCGAGCTCTGTGCTGGCAGCTCAGAGTCTGGAGCCTGCTTCAGATTCTGGATTCCATGTCTTCCTCGCTCTATGCCCCTCCCCCACTCATGCTCTGTCTCTCTCTCTCTCTAAAAAATAAATGGATATTAAAAAAAATTTTTAAGTCATATTAGATAATTTAGGGTATCAACATAAAATTTCTCTACCTCGACTACCTACTATAGTTATTTAAGGAAGTGGTCTTGTTCTTAGAATATATGCAGTGAAATATTTAAGAATAAAAAAATGAAGGTACTAATTTTCACAAATTCAAAATTTATCAGTTTTCATTTATTAAAATGTATCTTTGGAATATTGACAAAGAGGAATATTTAGGTAGGGGAACAAAATCCACATGAATACAGGTTTTAGATTTAATTTTACTAAAGTTGGAGAAAGTGTGTGACTAATGCTAGGACATATTTCAAGAACTGAATATGTAAGCATTCAGACTTTTACATATATATATATATATATATATATATATATATATACATACACACACACACACACACACACATATTAGCCTGGGTAATTATCTGACAATAGCAGTATTAAAGTTAAGTACCTTATTCAGTAATCTGGATGGCTCAGTCATTTAAGCTGACTCTTGATTTCAGTTCAGCTCATGATCTCATGGTTTGTGAGTTCCAGCCCCACATCTGGCTCTGCACTGACAGTGCTGAGTTGGCTTGGGATTCTCTCTCTCTCTGTCTCTCTGTCTCTGCCTTTCCTCCACTCATGTACACTCTCTCTCTTAAAAATAAATAACGTTTTAAAAAATCAATAAAGTTAAGTTACCAAATCAACATTCACACTCTCAGCACTTAGCAAAATATAGACAAATATTCTGGAAAATGGGTTTTAGAAACATCATCAATCTAGTTTACTTAAGGAAAAAATTCCAAATGATTGGCTATCACCAATGAAGTTAGTGAAAATGGAGGGGAAAAAATGATGATATGATTCTAGGTATATATTTTATTTTTGTTTTTGTTTTTTATTTTAAAGAGAGAAGAGAGTACACACGAGCAGGGGGGAAAGTGGTAGAGGGAGAGAGAGAGACAGAAAGAGAATCTTAGCCAGGCTCCAGGCTCAGCACAGAGCCAGAAGTGGGGCTCCATCTAACAACCCTGGGATCATGACGCAAGCTGAAATCAAGAGTTGGACACTCAATCGACTGAGCCATCAGGTGCCCCTATGGATGTATCTTCATGAAAAATATTTTCTTGACATAGTAAATCTTTCTTAATAAACAATTAATTAAAATGGAACAACAGATGAATTTAATGATTCCCCACAAATTTTTTTGAATTATTATCTGTTAGTGAGTGAAAGCATAGCATTATGGTTAGGAACATAGCTCCAATATCAGAATGTCTGTTTTTAGATTCTAACTCAACTCTTTACTAGCTACATGAGCTTGGGCAAGGTGTTTTACTCTCAAGGCCACTGATTCCTGATGTATATAACAAAAATAATAAAGATACATCCTTCCTAGAGATGTTGTGTGAGCTGTGTGAGTTAATGCAGGCAAGGATTTCATTATACAGATGCACTAAGTTCTCACTAAATATAAAGCATTTCCTCACCAAATCCATGGACTAATTTGCACAGAGTTGCAATAAGTTTATTGATCATATATTGCTAGATCCACAGCTTTGTTAATTAAAAACTACCAAGTACTGGGGACCCTAGGTGGCCCAGTCAGTTAAGGATCTGACCTTGGCTCAGGTCATGATTTCACCGTTTGTGGGTTCCAGCCCCGCATTGAGCCCTGTGCTGACAGCTCAGAGCCTGGAACCTGCTTCAGATTCTTTGTCTCCCTCTCTCTCTCTGCCCTCTCCCACTTGTGCTCTGTCTCTCTTTCAAGAATAAATAAACATTAAAAAAATAAATTATATAAACTACCAAGTACATGATACACACGTCAAATACCAACACATACGTAACATTCCACAGTGAAAAGACAAACCAAAAAGAAAAAATACATATATTTATATGTGTGTGTATAAGTGTATGTATGCATTTCTATAAACATATGAAGATAAAATTCATTTCTGTGAGAAATCCACACAAACAGATCAAAAATGTCATCTCTATAAGGGAAATAATGGCAAGTTTAATTTTTTCTTTCTAATTTAATACATATATGTATTATGTATGATATGATTTGATATATATGCTTACATATGATAAGTATGAAAGTTGTGAGTCTTTTCTCATCAGAAGAAACAATAATAATAATGACCTAACATTAGTGAAAACTTATAAACAAACACGGAGATCAAACATCACCACCCAAACACCACACCCGGAATGCTTGTCCTGGGGAGAGACAGCTGTGGAAGTGGAAAAGCTGCCAGACATTTTCCATATTTGTTTCCTCTTCTATTAGGTGAAAAAGAGTTGAAGGGATTTAGAAAGGTTAAAATGTCCTTGACCTTTGATTAGCTAGTGGACGCTCAGGGAACTCACTCTCACCGGAAAAGAATAAAGGTTAAGGGGAAGTTAATGCTGAAGGATGTTATGTAACCCAGACCTAAGCACATTGCTCTGGTCAAGATTTGGGTATACACTTTAAGACAAAGAGAAACACATGTTCTATTTCAATGACTAGTACATATCAGCATTATTTTGTATTAATCTGAACAGGAAGAAGACAGGAAACTCCTACTATCTCTACGTTAGAGATGAGGGAAGTCAGCATCTAATTAACTTTCCCCAAAGTGCAAAGCTGGGAACAAACATAATCAGAATTTATATGCAACTTTTTCATGTGCCAGAGTTTTTCCCTTTCTTCCTTTTTTCTTATATTTTTGGTTGTTATAAAAGTTATCACTTAAAGTTTAGAATATTTCAAAAATACTTTAAAACCTATGAAGAAGAAAACTGAAACCACAAAAGTGTATTCAAATATACATGATAACATTTTATATTAACCAAATTAGAATGAAGTAATGTTATAAATGCATGTTTTTCTGTATTATTTCAATTGATATCATATATTATATTATATTATACTATATATTATATTGTTATATTACATGTATGTGAATATTTTACATTATTGTTATAAATAAAGGCTTCTTGATATTTTTTAAGTTTATTTATTTCGAGAGAGACAGAGAGAGAGAGAGAGAGAGAGAGAGAATGAGTATGGCAGAGAGAAAGAATCCTAAGCAGTCTCTGCACAGTCAGCACAGAGCCTACACGGGGCTTGATCTCACAAACCTTGAGATCATGACTTCAACCAAAATGAAGGGTCAAGAGTCTGATGTTTAACAGACTGAGCCACCCAGGCACCCTGCTTTCTTGGTATTTTTTCAATGGATTATTTTTTTAAGAAACGTTCCATATATTCTGGATATTAATTCTTTGTCACTTATATGTGTTTGTAGTAAGTTTGCACAATCTATCTATTGTCTTTTTGAATACA
The DNA here is from genome assembly GCF_023721935.1 of Panthera uncia. NCBI lineage: Eukaryota > Metazoa > Chordata > Mammalia > Carnivora > Felidae > Panthera > Panthera uncia. Next base: position 106,147,981 of record NW_026057584.1, on the reverse strand, counting down.
ATGTTTGAATTTTAATATGGTAATTTTAGCCAATTGTGGCTCTTCATTTTATGTTGTGTTAAAAATGTCATCTTATTCCCAAACTTACAAATATATTCTCCTAAAGTTTCTTTAAATATCTTTTTTTAGTTTGTTAGGGCTAGGGGTTGGGGTGGATTTTTTGTTTTGTTTTGTTTTTTGTACACTTAAATCTCACCATAACAACTTTCTTTTTATTAATAGAGTAATTGAATATCTTATCAACTATATATAATCAATGATTCCAAATTTATTGAAAAGGACATATTGTCCCCAACATATTTGAGATGGTTTATTTATTATATCAATGTCAATTTATTGGCTATGCTAATGCCACATTACTTTCAGTTGATTAACTTCTAATGTGCCTTCTTCTGGTCATGCAAATTCTATGACAAGCCATCTTCAAAATTGTCATAACTATACGTGCATGTTTTTCCCTTCTGTATGATATTTAAGATCAACTTTTAAAGTTGCATAGGGCACCTGGGTGGCTCAGTCAGTTGAGCGTCCGACTTCCACTTAGGTCATGATCCCACGGCTTGCGGGTTTGAGCCCCACATCAGGCTCTGTGTTGACAGCTCAGAGTTTGGAGCCTGCTTTGAATTCTGTGTCTCCCTGTCTCTCTGCCTCTGCTCTGATCACACTCTGTCTCTCTCTCAAAACTAAATAAACATTAAAAAAATTAAAGTTGCATGAAAAACCATGTTCAGTTACTGATTGAGGTTATTACATTTAGGAATTACAAATTTGTCATTATATAAAAGTTATAGATTAATTTGAAGGGAATTGCTTATAAAATACAAAGTCCTTTTTAAAAATATACTACACAATTCTGTCAATAGTTAGGTTTCTAGAAAATATCTATAGCAGGAATGGCAAATACCAATACCTTCAATGAGAAGGGTATAATGTCAAACAAAGAAACTGACCAGGAGTAAAAGAATAGGAAGTGATAGATTGTAGGAATTGTAGTACATGTGCTATGTGTATTTGTATTAGTCGTATAATCTGTTGGGTTTTTTTTTTTTAAAACATTCTACTGTTCAAAAAACTTTTTTAACTGATGGGCCAGCAACTTTGTGATCCCTAATTGTTAGTATTTGTTTACATGTTTGTTTCCATTTCATGTAGATCTTTATTATTGCTGGTCACGAGTGGGTACTTTCTAGACTTTGATTTTGATTTAAAATAGATTTGCTTTCCACTTACATTTGCTACTGATTTCTATTAAAATACAGGGAAAAAGTTGTGTTTTCTATGACAAGTGTTATCTATAGAAAAATATCTCATTATTGTATATACGGTAAACTAATAAATTTTTTTGTAGTTTTATGATAATATACTGGGATGACAGTTTCACCTTCTTTCCTCATGTTTACACATCTGATTTTTAAATGTAATTACATTAGCATTTCCAATCCAATATTGATTGATAAGATTTAACAGGATTTAACAACATTTTGGAACTAATGTTTATAAGTGAGCTTCTTCTATGAGAGATGAGTAGAATGTGTGTGAATATGTATTATGTCTGCATTCATAGATACCTATGGTAGAGTTGTCTGATTTGGAAATAAAAATTAAAATGAGTGGGAAAGGTTCCATCACACCTGGAAGAGTTTATATTATATGAAAATTATCTAGCAATAGAAATTTGATAGCCATCACTTGTAAAACCATCAAAAGTTGTCTCATTTATATGGATAGAGTGACAGCTTAGTATCTTTTATACTCATTGGAGAATACTCATTGTCATACCTGACCACCATTACTTACCCAAAGTAATAATGTCTTTTCTAAAATTACCTCTGTACTGTACAAATGTATTTATTCTTAGAAATCATCCATTTATGTAGATTTTCAAATTTTGCTAAGAAGCTGTAAGTAGTAGTTTAATACCCTACACATCTGTAGATGTTAAACTCTCTCATACTGATTTCATTAAATTGTGTCTCCTTTCTATTTATTCTTGGTCATACTTCTCAAAAGATATGTTTATATTGGTATGTTTAAGGTCACATTTTTCGTGAGCTTTAAAAAACATCATTACTGGAGACTTTCGGTTTTAACCCTGCTCTGGAAAGAACATGGAAGGTCCGTCTCCGTCGTTACAACACAAATGTGGTGAAAAACTTAAAGTGAAGGAGTTTCTTTTGACTGATCAGAAAACTGTGGTCACAGGACAAACTGCTTTCCCGACCGTTGGAGACGAATGAACCCAGAGACTCATACATGAGGTCTATTTACCTGTAGCAGAAGTTGCTAGAGCTCTCAAGTAGTAGGAAGAGTGAAATAGTAATTTTGATGAATTGCTGGAGTTTCAGTGTGGACTCATTTGAAAATGAGAAGCTCCTGGTGTGGCAGCCTTACAGACTTCTCTCACCTTCATGGGTTTTACCTCCATGAAACCTACCAGGTTCTCACAGTAAGGACCCTGGAAAGATTTCCTCATGTCTCAGGCTAAGGGAAGAAAGGAGTAACCATTTTGTAATATACCTAAAGTGTTTTCCATAGCAAATGCCTACTCTCCAGGAGAAAATACTGTACCAGAACCTTATCCCAGATGGAAGAAGGGCATGTATCCCACTGTAGCCCTATATCATTAGAGAAGTCTTTGTGAAGGCTATAGCCCAGAGACACAGGCCCAGTAAAAGACTGAGATTTAATCACAAGATCAAAGAAGATTTCCCCTTGCCATACCTGACCACCATTCCAACAGAGCTCCAATGAAGTAGGAGGGATTACACCTGAGATTGCTGTAAAGCACAGATGTTATTTAAGAAGTAGTTCTTAGGGGGTGCCTGGGTTTTCGGTCAGGTAAGCATCTGACTCTCGATTTTGGCTCAGGTCATAATCTCCAGGTATGTGAGTTCAAGCTCCACATCAGGCTCTATGCTGACAGTGTGGAGCCTGCTTGAAATTCTCTCTCTGCCCCTCTACTACTTGCATGCACTCTCTCTCCCTCTCTCAAAATAAATAAACATTTAAAAAAAAAAGAAGTAGTCCTTAGGAAAATGCAAATCAGGATTTGGATCATGTCAATACAAGGACATGATAAATTTGAAGTCTTTGGAACCTAAAGAAAACATTAAATATGGCCCAATTCTTACCCAAATAACATAAGATCTAACACACTATTTACCTTTGATACTATCCTCATAAAAGATGGCCAATATTAAACAAACAAACATGTGGGGCATGCCAGATGGAGGAATATGGGATTGTGGAGAGAAAAAGTAAAGAGCAAAATAAGACTCAGATATGGCACAGATGTGGGAATTATCAGGCAGGAACTATAAAATAACTATGATTAATACGTTAAGAGCTCTTACGAAGAAAGTAGACAACACGCAACAGTGAATGAAAAATGTAATAAGATAGATGCAATTTACATCCAAGAAAGAATCCAAACCAAATTCTACAAATGAGAAACACTGTAACAGAAATGAAAAATGCATTCAAGAGTTTAACTAGAATGCACCCAGCCCAGAAAAGAAAATGTTAGAATATAGACCACTAGAAAATCCTCAAACCTAATAAGGCTGTAACAATTAAGACAGTGTGGTATTAACAAATGAAAAGACATATAGATGTCTTCCACTCAGTGGAACAGAGTGGAGAACCCAGGAATGGAAGCACACCAGTAGAGTCAACTGATCTTTGATGAAGAAACAAAGACAATTCAATGGAGAAGGGACAATCTCTTCAACAAATGTAATATCTGGACATATGCAAAAAGAAAAAAAAAAGGTGAATCTAGCCACAAACCTTTCACAAAAAATTACCTAAAAATATGTCAGATCTCATTGTGAAGTGCAAAACTATGAAACTTATAAAAGGAAATGTAGGAGGAAATTCTTTTGACCTTAGAGTTGGTGGTAGCTTTTAGACACAACATCAAAACATGATTCGTGAAAGTAAAATTGGGGTTGGGCTTTATTAAAATTAAAACTGCTGCTGCTATATCAACAATAGCCAAATTATGGAAAGAGCCCAAATGTCCAGCAAGTGATGAATGGATAAAGAAGGTGCGGTATAGAGAGATAGTTGAACAGTACTCCACGATCAAAAAGAATGAACTCTAGGGGCGCCTTGGTGGCTCAGTTGGTTAAGCATCTGAATTCAGTTCAGGTCATGATCTCATGGCTCGTGGGTTTGAGCCCCGCATCAGGCTCTGTGCTGACAGCTCAGAACCTGGAGCCTGCTTCGGATTTTGTGTCCCCCTCTCTCTCTCTACTTCTCCCCCACTTGTACTCTGTCTCTCTATATATATCTCAAAGATAAATAAACATTAAAACATTTTTTTAAAGAAAAAATGAACTCTTGCCATTTGCAACAATGTGGATGGAACTAGAGGTTAGTATGCTAAGTGAATAGGTCAGTCAGAGAAAGACAAGTATTATATGATTTCACGCATATGTGGAATTTAGGAAACCAAACAGATGAACATAGGGGAAGGGAAGGAAAAATAAGTTAAAAACAGGGTGTGGGGGAGCAAACCATAAAGGACTCTTAAATACAGAGAATAAACTGAGTGTTGCTGGAGGGGAGGTAGGTGGGGGATGGGCTTAGATGGGTGATGGGCATTAAGAAGGTCACTTGTTGGGTTGATCACTGGGTGTTATAATAAGTGATGAATCACTGGGTTCTACTCCTGAAATAATACTACACTGTATGTTTACTAACTTGAATTTAAATAAATAAATTTAAAAAATAATAAAAATAAAATAAATAAAAACTGTTCTATGAAAGTCTCGGTTAAGAAAATCAAAAGACAAGCTACAGACTGGGAGAAAACATTTTCAAAACACATGACTGATGAAGAACTTCTATCCAAAATGCATAAAAAAATCACTTAGTATGAAACATGAGAAAAGAAACAGCACAATTTTAAAAGGAGCAAGTCAGGGGCACAATTTTAAAAAGAGCAAGTCAGGGGTGGCTCAGTTGGTTAAGCGTCTAACTTCAGCTCAGGTCATGATGTCACAGTTTGGAGGTTCAAACTCTGCATCAGGCTCTGTGCTGACAGCTCAGAGCCTGGAGCCTGCTTAGGATTCTGTGTCTCCCTCTTTCTTTGATCCTCCCACACTTGCACTCTGTCTTTGTCTCTCAAAAATGAATAAAATGTTTTAAAAAAAAAAAGAGCAAATGATCCGAACAGACTTCATTAAAATCTATATACAGATGCCAAATAAACATATGAAAAGAAGTTCAACATGATTTTTTTATTCAGGAAATGTATATTAGAACAACAATGATATGCTAACACACACCAGCGAGAAAGGCTACAATCCGAATCTGACATTCCAAATTGCTGATGAGAATGTGAAGGACCTCTCCTTCCTTATGAGAGACTATTCAAAATGGTACAGACACTTTGGAAGACAATTTGGCAATTAATCATAAAGCTAAACATTGTCTCACCATATCATGTGGCCATAGTGCTTGTCTGTATTTATCCAACTGGCTCGAAAAATTGTTTACGCGAAGAGCTGCATGGGAAGGTTTACGGCAGCTTTCTTCTTGATCACTCAATACCGGAAGCCACCACATAGGAGCGCCTGGGTGGCTCAGTCAGTTAAGCATCAGACTCTTGATTTCAGCTCAGGTCATGATCTTAAGATTGTGAGATGGAGCCTCCTGTCCGGCTCTGCCCTGACAGTGCAGAACCTGCCTGGGATTCTTTCTCTCTCTCTCTTTGCACACACTCCCCTGCCTCAAAATAAATAAATAAGCTTTTTAAAAAAAACAGGAAGCCACCAAAATGCCCTTACATTGGTGAACGAATAAATACAGTGCAGCATATCTACATCATAGAGTATTATTAAGCATAAAAAGAAGTAAACTATCAACTCATGAAAACAGGTGGATGAATTTTCAATGCACGTTGCTAAATGAAATAAGCTAGCCTGAAAATGCTACATACTGCATGATTCCAATTATAGGACATTCAGGAAAATCAAAGGTCAGCAGCTGTTAGTGGTTCAGTTGGAGGAAGGGAACTTTATAGCATAAAGTATGGACTTTAAAGTGAGCAAACTTCCAAAGACTCAGTTAAGGGGGTTGGGAGATACCAGCAGAGGATGTAGACTATGACATGACAATCTAGCAGTCTTGCAAATGCATGCAGCCTGCTAACTGAAGGGAGTGGGGAGGAAGGTGCTGACCTAAGTTTCCCTGGAAAGGAACAGAGTCTATAGAACTAAAAGAAACAATGTGTAAGCACTATAATCTACCCAATACAGTTGTTTCCCATGGGGGTATAGTCTAACATTTCTGACACTTCTATACAATGTTGCTGCACTTGAGAGATTAGATGAATGGATGGTGGATAGTGCAAGACAGGCTTCTCCTCACAAGTGAGGAAAGTTGTAGAGAAGCAAGGCGGGAGGCTAGAATGATTCATGTGGTTATGAATTTGACTTGAATACATCACTACGAATGCATGGTTAGTGAATAAAGACATAGATGGTTCGGCATAAAAGTATTGGTGGATGTGTTTATGGTTAGTGTACACAGGTGTATTTCCTTACTGTGTCAGGTGAGAAAGTCTAGAAGTGATGACATCCCAGCAGCACTGAACATACTCAATGCCCAGATCTTGGTTTGCATGGCTATTCTCCAATTAAAGGAAATAGACCTCTTTTCAGAAATTACTGATTTGGGGACTGAGGCGGGAAATACTCCAGAGGATCTTGGAAGATCATGTAATCCCAGAAAGCAGGCCGAAAGAAAGAAAGAAAGAAAGAAAGAAAGAAAGAAAGAAAGAGAGATGGTGCTATGTCAAGGGAGCACAGGAACCAACCAAAACTACTCCAAAGGCAAAAGAATTAAATATGGCCCTTTGTAGCAATGTGGATGGAACTGGAGAGTGTGATGCTAAGTGAAATAAGCCATACAGAGAAAGACAGATACCATATGTTTTCACTCTTATGTGGATCCTGAGAAACTTAACAGAAACCCATGGGGGAGGGGAAGGAAAAAAAAGAGGTTAGAGTGGGAGAGAGCCAAAGCATAAGAGACTCTTAAAAAGTGAGAAAAAACGGAGGGGTGGTGGGGGGGGGGGGGGAGGGGGGGGGTGGGTGATGGGTATTGAGGAGGGCACCTTTGGGGATGAGCACTGGGTGTTGTATGGAAACCAATTTGACAATAAATTTCATATATTGAAAAAAAATAAAAAAAATAAATTGGTTGCAAAAATTAAAAAAAAACTACTCCAAAGGCCAAGCTAGAATACTTTGAGCCTCAAAATAAATAACATAGATTTGGATTGTAGTCTAAAGTATGTTTATCAAGTATATTATATATCTCTGTACTGATAATACTTTAAATAAATGAATGATGAAATACATAAATATTTAGGAAAACAAGCCTGTGCAGAAGAATTTCAAATAACTTTCTTAAAGATCCTGCCCTGAAAAAGATAGAGCATGCCTCCCCACACCATAAATGTCAGCAATGCACATTAGCTTCCTTTCAAAGGATACAGTACAGAAGGGGAGAAAAAGGGTAAGTGCATGTTGAAGAAATCTAACGAACAATATCTCAGCATTGTGATCAAGATGAATGTGGTGATGTTAGATGCCTTTGATATGATATCATGAAAATGGCACCTTACCTCTGTGGCCTTCCTCCCCAAAACCCATAACTCCAGTCTAAAGATGAGAAAAACATCAAACACCTCAAATCCCAATTGAAAAACATTCTACAAAATACTTAAGCTGAACCCCTCAAAATCCAGATCAACAAGGAAAAGTCCGAGAAAACAAGGAAAGTCTGAGGACCTTTCACATACCAGAGGTTCCTAAAGAAACTCAACTGCTATGTTTATACTGGATGGGATCCTGGAATAGAAAAAAAGACATCATTACATAAAAACTGAGGATATTTGAATAGAGTGTGGACTTTAGTTAATTATAGTGTACCATTTAGTTTATGAATTTTATCAAATGTATCATGTAAGATATCAGTGATATAGGCAACTGGGTGTGGGGTCTATGGAAGTCCTGTGGTGACCTCTTAGCAACTACTCTATAATCTAAACAGAAGCATCTAAGTGCCTCTGTTCCAGGAGGTAGGTCAAGTGATGAACAAAATAAATTAAATGCTTCCTTCATTAAACTCATATTCTAGGGAAAAGATAGGCAATAAGAAGGTAAAGTAATCAAAATGGTAATTTTATATGACATGAAATGATAAGAAGGGAATGAGTCAGATGTTAAAATAGAGTGACTTTGTGAGGCACCATAGGTGATGCAGGAGGTAAGTATTAACCAGTTATCAGCAGTGCTAGTTTCAAACTAATTACCACAAATCCTCTGGACCATCCTCTGGACCAATCACTCATATATTATTCAAAATAAAATATTTCTAAAATATGTTTAAAAATCAGATTTTTTTCTTCTGACAACAGTTAAATTATTTTTAAACATTCGCCCAAAACCCTGCTTGCCACAGCGTTAGCAATAATACATTTATTCTGAGCATCAGAAAACTACATCTGAGGTCAGATCTGGAAGGTAGGAAAGATCAGCTATTTAGAAAGCAAGAAAGAGCCAAAATAGCAAGCTATATCCATGCTAACACTATAAACTGAAATACACTGAATGCTTACTATAGGTTGTTGCATTATTCTTAATATTTTATATGCACCATCTGACTTGGTCCTACCAGCCCTACGTGGCAGGTACTGTTATGTACCCTGATATTATAGGTAAGAAAATTGAGGTCCAGAGACATTGACTTACTTGCCACAAGGATAGCGTTAGAGCTCAGGCCATCTGGATCCAGAATCTGTACTCTTAACTGGGCTACCAAAGTGCTAGTACTGTCTTAGCTGATATTTGTTGAGTGTTCAAAGTATGCCAAGAAATACTGCAGATACTCACTCTGCATTAACTATTTTCATCCTCACTCTATTACAGAAGTTTTGTACTATAAATACCTCGATTTTAGAGATGAATAATTAAAACTCACTTTCCAGTCAAAGCAATTTGGCTCCAGGGTTCATGACCTTAGTCATATAGACACTGAGTCAGGGATGTGTTTGGAGAATTTTTAGAGAAGTGAGCCCAGGATAACTGACACCAGAGTGATATAGGGAATTTGACTGTTAGTGTTTTTCTTAATGTTCTCTTCTATTGCTTTCTTTATCTGTATAATTATTTTTCCATCATATTTAACTTGGGTTTCTGAGAGTATTTTTTAATCTCTTGAATAGAAAGCTTATTTGAAATCCTTTATTTTCTACAATTAATAAATATCTTAAAACATTTACAACTGATTTTTCCCTTTGCTTTTGGACCATGAAGTGATCCAAGGATTTCAGAGAGCAATGAGGTTGAATGTCTGTACATCTCACGACCCAGCAATTCCACTCTTAGGTATATACCCTAGACTCAACCCTCTTGCTGTTGTAACAGGACGTTTCTTCCATTTCTCTAATACATGTATCTGTTAATGTTTTTCTCCTTCTCAGTTTTATAAGTTATTTAAAGCAGATACAAACTCTTATTTATTCATTATGTTCAGTGCCCAGAATAGTATTGGATATAATACATTTTGCAATGTACGCAAAAATTTTATTTATTTTTTAATGTTTATTTTTGAGAGAGGCAGAGAGAGTGTGAGTGGGGTAGGGGCAGAGAAAGAGAGAGAGAGGGAAACAGATAATCCAAAGTGGGCTCTGTGCTAACAGCAGAGAGCCCAACGCGGGGCTCGATCTAATGAACTGTGAGATCATGAGCTGAGCAGAAGTTGGACACTTCACTGACTGAACTACCCAGACACCCTGTACTCAAAAAATTAAAAAACAGAAGTGATATGTGAAAGAGGAATATATATTCAGTGATATCTATTCCTTTAGTAAGTGTCCTATGATTTTTCAGATCATGTCCCTTCTAGGCAGTTTGTGAGAGGGAGTTGAATACTTGAAAAAAAAATCACAAGAAACAATTTTCTTATTGGCAACTAGCACATCAAGTATCCAGAAGTTTTACTTCCAGAAAGAACTAATGAAAGATAAAGAAAGTCTCAGGATTATAGCATCCAAGAATCTCTTGTTGTGTTGTGTACTTTGGTGTATTTTTCAGAATCCCAAGAGATTAAGGGGTATGTTGGATTTACCATTATGTAAGCATCAAATCCCAGAAGATTTTAACAGTTCTCCACCTCACATAACCCCAAGGGTACTTCAGTGCTTACATGACGACTATGGAATTCAAGTTTCCTGCTCTCAAAATTACTCAAACATTGAACAACATCATGGTATTAATAATATTCAAATTTTACATTCCATAGGAGAGTAGAGTTTGACTGTAATGAATTTATTGCCTAAAAAGACTATTTTTAGATGCTAACAAGAGGATCTGTATCGATGTCACATTTGAAAAGAGTTATCTGCAATTGCACAACATTTAAATTTTGAATCAAAATTCACCTGCCAACTCATGGATTTTTAAGAATTTCAGGATCAGCAAATATCTAAAAACTCACCCAGCACTCTAAAGTTTGATTAACTACTATTTTAAATTTATGTTGTGTGTTTAAGCAAGAACAGAAATAAAGGCATTCAAATTATAGGTAAGGAGATAATAATGAGACATTATCATGAGTACAGTGGATATTGTGGTTAAGCCACATGAAATAGCAAGCAATGCCATTGGGGAAACTGCTCAGAAGGGAGCCTGATTAGTCTCACAATAATTTTATTAACAGCGAATAGTTCAGGGCTAAGCATGTAACTGCATGCTAGCAGATAACATACAAGGAAGGTTGCTGTAAGATAGGAGGAAATGTTTCTCTTACAGTAAACAAAGATTAAGTGAACACAAGCTTTACTTCCATCAGGATATCAACAAAGTAATATACAACAACATGCTTAATGTAAGTTATGCACAAAGGAAAAACATACAGCCAATAATGCAGATTACAGAGCAGAGAGGTCCAAAAACGTAGATTTTCAGTGAGTCTTAAAGCTATGTTACCTCTAGGCTTCCTATTACATACATTAATGAATTCATAATTGTCTAAAGCATTTTGGAACAAGTTGTCTGACATTTAAAACTAAACATTTTCACCGTTAGGTAGAGTTCTAGAAATAGACACGTTAAAGCTGCTTTCTGAGATCCAACCTGCAACCCTTCTATCAGGAGCTCCGCTCACAGGGCAACCTTTCAAAAGGGCAAGTGATAAAAATCGACTTGCCATCTTCACGTGTGCTCTTGCCTTTCCCCCCACCAAACACCTAAATGCTCCTGTGTACTTTTATCACTTCCCAACAGTGAAAGGGTATAGGAATTAGAAGTCGGATCATATCTTTTTTTAATTACTTAGTGAAAAGAAATCATGAACAAAGGGGCAAGATGGAAAAGGGGAAAGGTAGGTGTTTAAAGAAGAACCTGTCAAGAAGCAGCGAGAAGCAGCTTTTCTCATCTGGTTCTGTCATCTCTGGAATGCTGGGAATTCAGCACATACAGCCACTTTCTAGAACTCTTGCTTTCTACATAATGTACTTACTGAACTAGGCCTTTTTAAGGGTATGTCCTACATTGAGTGTTACAGAGCGGACAATGTAAGGCAGTGATGCCTGCCTCCCAGAATTACAGACCGATCTGTAGTGGATTATGCATGTACGTATGCAAAACAGGGAGAAATCACAGTGGGAAACTGACATCTGTTGAGGGTTGAAATTAGGTCAGGTCACTAGGTATTTTCACGTGGCATTCTTAACCTAAAATTCCTCCCAAGGCTCTAAAGTGTGGGGAATTATTCCCACTTTGCAAGTGTGGAAGTAAAAGCTTCAAAAGGTATGTGATTTGTGGAATTAACACAGATAGTAAAAGAGCCAATATTTGAAGCAATTGCTAGCAGAATAAATAGATGATAGATAGATAGATAGATAGATAGATAACAAAATGCCTTTAATAAGCACATAAAAGACTTAAGGAAACATTTACAATTGAACAAAGAATGTAAGTTGAATGCCTAAGTCTATAATTGTTTTTCTGTAAAAAAAAATCCTTTCAACACGTGAAAACATGATACATAATATTCTGGAAGACGATGAAGGATGTTATTAGCAAACCAAAATGTTGAGGTATTTCTGAATGACAAAAGCCTTTGAAAGCGAAACAGAAAAATATGACTATTAGAAGAGATACTTTTCTTCTTGTGGAGGGCAAGATCACAGCCAGTGGATGTGAGAGGAGAAAAGACCCCAGGAGCAATAGTCAAAGTGGTGATGTGGGACACTTCGAGGGCGTACTTATTCTCCCCAGAGACATATCTCCTTGGAGACCATGACTCATGAGGGATGTAGTGATCATGCAATGAGCTGACGAGCCTCTAGCACTTCCCCAACTTTTAGTATAGCTCTTATACCCTACTCCTAACCATCACTAGAGGCAGTCATGTATAATCAAAGCTTGTCCCTACAGTCGTGATTAAATAGGAATTCTAGGACACAAAAGACAGCAAATATAGCCCAAATGGCCAACATTTGAGGGAATTAGAACCAAGGCCAAAAGAAAATTAGTAAAAGGACTAGTAAGTGAGAAAATGAATCAGAAGTTCAAATAAGGAAATTTAAAAATAAGGATAATGCCTATCCTCAGAATTTAAATAGAATATTGTGTCATACAAGACAACAATGCAAAAAGATCAGTGTGACACCTGAAACATAATCACATACACGAATATATGTGGGTGCACACATGCACACACACTCACAAAGCAGATGAATAAAAGAGAGTCGGACAGTGATTAATTTTAGATAGTCCTAAAACATGGCAGAAAAGGGAAAATGGTATCATCTGGGAAAGAAAAGTCAAAAGATAAGGATAGAATAAAAAATATTAACCTAAAAAATATTTAAATTGGAAAGTATACTTTCTTCACAGATTATCAAGTTATCACTTCATAGTACAAAACAGTGTTAATATAGTAAAGATCAATATCTAGATACACTGTGGTGAAATTCTGAAAAATTTAGGATAAAGAAAACAAACTTCTGAAATGATAAAAAGATCTGTTATCTATTGTAAAAATACAATTGAACAATAACGTCAAAGTATATGTGGAACTTACTGTGTGAATTAGAATCTCATACCCAGAAATACTAGCATTAAATTAAAAAATTATTTACTCAAAAAACTATGCATACAAGAAATCAGAAAACATCACGATTGCATTCTCTATAAAAAACTCAAAAGTTTAAGGCAGCAAAATAAAAAGTAGAAATGTAGGAAATATGAAATATCACTAAGAATAAAAACAAAAAATAGATGTACCAATATTAATATGACACAAAATGCAATTCAAGTTGAAGATATTAATAGGACCAGAGGGATTTCTTATTTATAAATTATTCAATTAACCATAAATACACAGCAGTCATGTTCATTTCTACACCTATATAAAAACATTTTCTTTACCCAAACTTAAAGTATAAGTTGATAAAAAATGAAAGTACACGTTTAAAACATCTATAATCATAATACTCTATATGGAAAACCCAAAAGATTCCACCAAAAAACTGCTAGAACTGATCCATGAATTCAGCAAAGTTGCAGGATATAAAACCAATGCACAGAAATCGGTTGCATTCCTATACACCAATAATGAAGCAACAGAAAGAGAAATCAAGGAATCAATCCCTTTTACAAGTGCAACAAAACCCATAAAATAGGAATAAATCTAAAGAGGTGAAAAATCTATATACTGAAAACTATAGAAAGCTTATGAAAGAAATTGAAGAAGACACAGAAAAATGGAAAAATATTCCATGCTCCTGGATAGGGAGAACAAATATTGTTAAAATGTCAATAATACCCAAAGCAATCTACGGAGTCAATGCAACAATCCCTATCAAAATAACACCAGCATTCTTCACAGAGCTAGGACAAACAATCCTAAAATTTGTATGGAACCACAAAAGACCCCTAATAGCCAAAGCAATATTGAAAAAGAAAACCAAAGCATGAGGCATCACAATCCCAGACATCAAGCTGTATTACAAAGCTGTAATCATCAAGACAGGATGGTACTGGCACAAAAACAGACACTCAGATCAATGGAACAGAATAGAGAACCCAGAAATGGACCCACGAATGTAGGGGAAACTAATCTTTGACAAAGCGGGAAAGAATATCCAATGAAGACAGTCTCTTCAGCAAGTGGTGATGGGAAAACTGGACAGCAACATGCAGAAAAATGAACCTGGACCACTTGCTTACACCATACACAAAAATAAACTCAAAATCGATGAAAGACCTAAATGTAAGACAGGAAGCCATTAAAATCCTTGAGGAGAAAGCAGGCAAAAACCTCTTTGATCTTGGCTGCAGCAACTTCTTACTCAACACGTCTCCAGAGGCAAGGGAAACAAAAGCAAAAATGAATTATTGGGACCTCATGAAAATAAAAAGCTTCTGCACAGCGAAGGAAACAATCAGCAAAACTAGAAGGCAACAGACAGAATGGGAGAAAATATTTGCAGACAACATATCAGATAAAGGGGTAGTATCCAAAATCTATAAAGAACTTATCAAACTTCACACCCAAAAAACAAATAATCCAGTGAAGAAATGGGCAAAAGACACGGATAGACACTTCTCCAAAGAAGACATCTAGATGGCCAACCGACACATGAAAAAATGCTTGACATCACTCATCATCAGGGAAATACAAATCAAAATCGCAATGAGGAACCACCTCACACTTGTCAGTATGGCTAACATTAACAACTCAGGCAACAACAGATGTTGTCGAGGATGCAGAGAAAGAGGATCTCTTTTGTACTGCTGGTGGGAATGAAAACTGGTGCAGCCACTCTGGAAAACAGTATGGAGGTTCCTCAAAAAATTAAAAATAGAACTACCCCATGACCCAGCAATTGCACTACTAGGTATTTATCCAAGGGGTACAGGTGTGCTGTTTCAAAGAGGCACATGGACCCCAATGTTTATAGCAGCACTATCAACAATAGCCAAAGTATGGAAAGAGCCCAAATGTCCATCGATGGATGAATGGATAAAGAAGATGTGGTATATATATACAATGGAGTATTTCTTGGCAATCAAAAAAGAATGAAGTCTTGCCATGTGGATGGAACTAGAGGGTATTATGCTAAGTGAAATTAGTCAGAGAAAGACAAATATCATATGACTTCACTCATATGAGGACTTTAAGAGACAAAACAGATGAACATAAGGGAAGGTAAGCAAAAATAATATAAAAACAGGGAGGGGACAAAACATAAAAGAGTCTTAAATATGGAGAACAGAGGGTTACTGGAGGGGTTATGGGAAGGGGGATGAGCTAAATGGGTAAGGGGCATTAAGGAATCTACTCCTGAAATCATTGTTGCACTATATGCTAACTAACTTGGATGTAAATTTAAAAAATAAATTAAATTAAAAAAATTTTAAAGTAGAAAAAAAAACAAATACAAATTTAAAAACACTCAAAAAAACCTATAATCATTCTGTGACATTCAATCATGAACATTAAAACTACAATAAAATAAAAACAGGTGAAGTTTTTAATTATAATGAAAAACACAAATATCTAATTTTGTACCCAGCAAACAGAATGTTCACTTTTTCCAAACAAATTTAGACCAATTAAGCCATTAATTCATTTATTGGGGTGCCTAGATGGCTCAGTCGGTTAAGCATCAGACTCTTGGTTTCAGCTCAGGTCATGATTTCATGGTTTGTGAGTTCCAGCCCCACCTTGCACTCGGCGCTGACGGTGCAGAAACTGCTTAGGATTCTCTCTCTCTCTCTCTCTCTCTCACTCACTCTCTCTCTCTCTCTCTCTCTGTCTCTCTGTCTCTTTCTCTCTCTCTTGCTCTCTAACTGCCCCTCCCCTGCTCACATGCTCTGTCTCTGTTTCTCTCTCAAAATAAATAAATGAACTTAAAAAAATAAAAAAATAAAAAGTAAAAGCATACATGCATTTATTAAAAACAAACAGACTGATGGTGGTAACATCAATGAACAGGAACTGAAGATGGAGATTTCACAGAGAGGAGACTGAGTGGGCGGTGATCTGGAAAGTTTTAGCAGACATAATGGGCTGCCTGCTTCTATGGTCCCAAGCTTAGCAGGGTCAACCACGGTTCTATTTTCATGAACTGTCACACTGTTATTGAAGGACACAAGGACTTTTGATTCTACTGACGAAATTACAAAATGTGGTGTTCGGTCCAGCAAGTGAGACTGGGGGGGAGGATGGTTGGAGAAGCAGCCACCTTTGAGGGTCAGCGTGGGGTATATCAGTGCTTGACCAAATTTTTCACATCATGCCCTCTTTAGAAAGTAATACTTGCATGGTACACTGGTTTAGAAGAGAATGTGTCCCAGTTTCTCTCACCCTTTTCTGGGGAGCTTCCATGATGAGGTGAACAGCTTGGCATCTACAACAAATTCACAGAACACAGCTTGTCATCTCACATTGCTATAGGATTCAGGTTTGGACTATTCAGCAGAGAAGGGCTTAAGAACAGATTTCTAAGAGAACTCAGGCGTACCAGAAAGAAAATAACACGCTAAATACGTAGATGTAGGGTATTTTAAAATTCTAGAATACTCTGTGTGTGTGTGTGTGTGTGTGTGTGTGTGAGTGAAAGAGAGAAAAAGAGATGTCTACCTAGTATATTTGCCCTTTTGGTGTCCATTTACAAAGCATGTATTAGCAAATTACTAATTCCCCTAAGGTAAGCTAAAAACTCAAAGTGTTCTTACATTTTTATAGTAATGTGCTATGTTGAAAGCTTGTTAGAATTGCTCTGTTTGCTTAAATTATAGTAGAATGCTTGGAATATTAACACCGAAGCCCTTCAGATTTCCTTTTGCAGGAACACTATCCATAGTTGACTAAATAATTTTCTTCACTAGTTATTTATTTAAAAATTTGGGGTATATTACTTAGGCTTAATTGAATTTTGTTTTACAGGTATTTCCACTATCATTCTGTGAAGTCAATTCTGAACTGATGAATGCTTTTGCTCATTATAATTATAATATATGAACTGTTTGGCAGAAGTGTAGCAGGGCATGAAAATCATTCTTTGAATGTAGAACACTGGGTAGCAATTTTATAATGTTTATAGAGGCATATAGACTGTTTCTTACATGTTCGTGCGCGCGCGCACACACACACACACACACACACACACACACACACCCCTTTAGCTTACCTTATCTACAAGGGAATTGGATGCAGAAGCAATCTGGTACTAGAAGGTCATGGATTTAGAGTCAGCTCATCCTCAGATTCTTTCCCTACATGATCTTAGCACTTGCTTTTTCTATTATGGAATATATTCATGGAATTTACCTTATAGGGGCATTGTGGGTGATATAACATGTGTATAAACACTTGTAGGACAAATTTTATACTTGATGCTCAAAATTAGATGCCTGACACCATGATATAATGTATATTCAATATTAACACATAATATGGACTCTTTCTTTACTATACTATAGGCATTATTAAGGTTTTAACCCATAACCTCTAGCAATTCTAGTTGGGGGTTATTAAAATTATTTCCATCTTATAGAAGAGATCACTGAGGCATAGAGGTTAAATGACTTGTTTAGAGTTACATGGTATGACAAAGAATGCTAGGTGATCACTAATAGTGTCCCAAGCATCCTTAAGTTGGTCTTAGTGTGATTGATGCTTCCCAATTTAGATGCCCCATACAGAATAACTAACCAAGTATGATGGCAAGAGCCTTTTCTACTATGCCTTCAAAATCAATTTGGTAAATAAACACCTCCTCCTCCTTTTTACAAACCACTCTGCAACTCTTGTTCTGTTTCCACTTCTAGGAAACCATATTAAAATGGTTACTTTTTGTTCTCCTTTGTCCCAGGGTCCTTGAAAAATATTGAATGTTTTTAATTCACTTCATTCTATGGGATATGGCCTGTCTTTCATGGACTATTTTGAAAAGTCACTCTCTGTTCATGAAAGCATTGTGTTCACCATTACATGCACCAATCTCTCATTTACGTAACTTTTCAATTTCAGTGACCTGAACTGCTCCACTAATTAAATATCAGATTCAAACATCCCACTTTCCCCTACTACCTCATATCATTCCAGGTACTTTATTCCATCACCTCCACTGTTTTCTAAGCCTCGTTAACATGTCAAATTTCATGAACTTTACATCACAATGATTCTCAATCCTGACACATATTACAGTTATCAGTAAAAATGTTCCCTTTTAATGCATTTGCCTCAGTCCAGTCTTCAGGGATTCTGATTCAGTTGATTTGGTAAGAGTTTTGAGTATCCACATGTCGTAAAAATCTCCTCCTGTGTTTCTAATGTGCAGCCATTGTTATGCCCCACTGCTCCAACATTGTCTCAATTAATCTCTTTCTTAATTTATTGGAAGAATTCCATTCAGTATAGGTTCATCTCTTCACCATCTTTTGTCAATAGTCTTAACCTCCTGCCTTTTTCTTTTGACCATAAGATTATCCAACCATAATTAGGCCTTCGCTTCTGCATTTCATTTCTTCTATGTTACTGTCCCATTTCTGATTTCCCCAGGGTCTTCTCCATTCTCTCTTTTGTCTCCTGGTCTCTCCTTCTCAACACCAAAAAATTCCTCTTCCCTCTTGATCGGGCTACATCCTGTGAAGAGAAATTTTGATATGAATTCACTGCTATCTAGATATAGAAACCTTCGAATAGTTTAAGCTTTGTAGCATTTGCTTTTTAACCCAGGATATCACAAAGTCCATTACGCTCAAATGGGTTTTATGAATTATCAAATGTGAAATACACTATTTAGCATTTCTAAAACTGATTGGTCTGTGCAATTCTTTCGACCTATTTTTTTCCTTTGAGAATTAAAGAAGGAAGAAAAAGGAAGAAGGAAGAAGAAGAAGAAGAAGAAGAAGAAGAAGAAGAAGGAGGGGAAGGAGAAGGGGGCGGAAGAGTAACAGAGGGGGAGGAGGAGAGGGGAGCGTAGGGGGAGCGTAGGGCGAGAGGGAGAAGGAGGGGATGGGGGAAGAGGAGAAAAAGAAAGAAAGAAAGAGAGCAATTGCTAGAACACTGAATAAAAGTATGATTATAAAATGCTCTCCCAATTCATTCAGGATCATGGTTGCTAGTCTTTAGGTCTGAGTGTTTCATCAGATACCTTATCCTAATGTCTGGCATCCAAAATTCTAAACTGTAGACACCATAAATGTTAGGTGGGAACTTTAAAAGTCTGTAAGTATCACATCAGAGTTGTAAAGTGAATGCCTCCAAGCAGGTATCTCTGTGGTAAAAGGGCATGGTAGCCTCCACCTTGAAGACCTTCATTAGAAAAACAAGGGAACTGAGAATGGGCCATTAGGCTTTATAGAGTGTACTTCAGAATTTAAAAGAAAGTTCGGGTAGACTTAAGATCACTTTCCCCACCCCCACCCCCACCCCCACCCCCACCTAAGAATTCTGTATAGTCCACTCTGATTGTATCTGAACAGCTAGATAAATCTGCCTAGTATTTTAATGTGTCCAAGATGATTTCTGTGTAGATATGTAGGTTGCTTTGGGAGAGTATGACAGAGCTTTGAGACTGATGATTTGCTCCAGAGAATCAGATCCACCAGCAAGGGCTTATATTCCGCACAGCATAGGAAAATGTGGATCACTGTTTAACATGGTAGCTACATTAAAGTTTCATGAAGAAGAAGATTAAAAAGATTAAAAAAATTTTTTTAACATTTATTTATTTTTGAGACAGAGAGAGAGCATGAATGGGGGAGGGTCAGAGAGAGGGAGACACAGGATCCGAAACAGGTTCCAGGCTCCGAGCAGTCAGCACAGAGCCCGACGCAGGGGTCGAACTCACGGACCGCGAGATCCTGACCTGAGCTGAAGTTGGCCGCTTAACCGACTGACCCACCCAGGCACCCCTAAAAAGATTTTTTTAATGTCCAAAGGCAGAGAAAAGGAAGTGTCTGTCTAGCAGGAGACCAAAATATTTCAGGTGTGTTTCAAGGGTGATGGACAGATGGTGAGAGCATAGTACTGGTATTAGGGAATAATGGATGATACAATTGCGAGGGTACCTTCAAACCAAATTCAGAGCGCATGTATGTTAGATTAAAGGAAGGTTTCTCAACTCTGATAGTTGTGACATTTTGCATCAGATAATTATTTGTTTCGGGGTTGTCCTGTGCATTGTGGGATGGTTAGCAGCATCCTTGACTTCCACCCACTAGATGTCAGTAGCACCTCTGCCCTCAGCTGTAATAACTAAAAATGCTTCCAGACATTGTCAAAGGTCCCAGGGAGAGGGGTGAGGGGCCACATCTCCCTGGCTGAGAACCACTGGACTAAGGAAGGCTTTTGATTAAGGAAAATTGTGTTTTATGAGGGTTATTCTGGTGACATGCAAAATATATTGCAAATGAGAGAGACCAGTTTGGGTACTGAGTTGCAACAAAGCAGAGCACCAGAATGAGTGGTGGCAGTGGAAAAATCACAAAAAGATGTTAGTGAGAAGAAAGTAATTAAGTTAAGCCAGGGCCAACAGAATGATGACTGAGCTTGAGGAAAAGGAAGAAAAAAATGTCAATCATTTCAATGACTTGAGTGGTAGAGTGAATACTATTTTATTCTCATTCCTTTCACTCTTGGAGCCAGAGTTTGTTGTCATCTCTTCCCCTCCATCTCCATGCAAAGACACATTGAATGTTTGTTCTTGATATGATGGAAAGAAGAAATTGGCAATAAGCTGATGGTGTTTTGGAAATCACCAAGCCATAGGTGAAAGACAGAAAACCACTTTGGTACAATTACATGTATAGAGCGCTTGATGAAATGATGTGATCTTCTGCAAAGAGAATGCAGGTGGAAAAATTAAGGAAGATTATAAAATGTCATAGGTAAAGCCTTCCATGTAGAGCAGAGGAAGAAGGCAAGGGGCAGTGGGAAGAAAATGTCAGGAGTATAAACAGATTCCAGGTCAAGGGCAAAAGAAAAAAAAAAAACTTTCAACAAGGGTTAAATCAACTCTAATGTTTTGACGAGTTAAAGATCAGATCTAGCAGGAGACCAACAGATTTGTGTGAATAAAATATATGGGTCATTCACGGCATGGTGGTTCAGGCAAGAATCAGGTGGGTGTGAGTGATGGAATGATGGGTGATTATAGAGAGCCAGGGAATGAGTACCACCAACATTTTGCTAGAATAAGAAAAATGAAGACAATGAATGCTATCCTGGGAAGACATGAAGATTTGTTGAACAAATCATGAAATTAAGAGATATCTATGTCCATAGGAGGATGAATAAAGGGAAGGAAAAAGAACAATTGAAAATTTAAAACATGAACTCTAAATATTTTAGATGTTGGTTGGAAAATTGACTGGTCTCTGTGTTTGTGTAGATATTCATAAATGAACTGCTTTCTACATGAGAGTCTTTGAGCTCTGCTCTGTTAAAATAATTAAACAAAAATTGACATAATTGGGTATTGCACCTGTTTATGCCCAAAAGAAAGCTAAAATCCTCTAAAGCCTGTCATTTTTCAGGAATTAAAAAATATATACTTACAAAAGGGAAAAGAAATAAACCATGTTCTCTAAATATCAAAATCATGAACAGAAGCATATCCACAAGAATCAATAGCACTGTTGTATTTATAGCCTGTGCTCTCATATGAAGAAACAGGTGGCAGGTTTATAGTGAACTTCATGCTTAGGCCATTTGTTACTTATCAGACTTTTGCTGTATTTTTGCAAGAGGCCCCAAATTGTCTCAGCCAAGATTGTTAAACATAGAGGCTAAGACATTAAAGGTGTGTGGGCCGTGTCTTCAATTTGTTTCAGAAACGCAAAATAACAGGAATAACCTATTTACTGGCTTGAGAACAAAATGCTCTAGTCATTTCTACTTTATTTTTATTTTGGTTTAGACATCAAAATAAGAACTGACATTAGGAATGCAAAGCCTCAACCCTGCCTGTCTCTACGTTGCTGAATTGCATGCTGCCTGTCCCAAATTCCCAGTTTTGATTTAAGCTGGGGAAGGCATAATATTTAAATAAATATTGGGATTTGCTTTTGGGGTGAATTTCAGACACTATGCATACCATTCATTTAATGTCCTACTTCATGTCTAGGGTGCAAACCTAAAGCAGTTACCTGATAATGCGGAATAATACAGTGTTGTTTTTGCATGTAGGGTCACAATTCTTTCTATTATTATTTAAAGTTAAACTTGCATACTTGATTATTCAACAAGTGTACCATTGTCTTAAAAATGTTGTATGTCATCAACATTTCATACTATAGGTATTGATGAATTTCATCTCTGCCCCCACTTGCTACAAGTTAAAAGCAGACCATGGACGCTGTTAACTAATTGCGAACTCACGTGCCATTCCTACCTGGTTGTCTTCACTATTGACATTGGAGAAAGTCTTTGGAATGCTGTCACTGTGCAGGGCTTGTACTAGAGACTGGGGACAAACACAAGAATGAGAAATACTTCCTGCTCTCTATGGCTCACGACAGGGACAGTCACTGTAGAAGATGAAGTGGAGAGGAATGCAGAAAACCTTCAAGAGGGAAGGAGAGCCATGAATGGTACTTTGAAATATGCTAGCTCGTCAGGCAGGTTAAGATGATTGCACATCCAGGAAGTTAAAACAGCATGCACGTAAGTCCAGACTCTGACAGTTCATGATGTGTCAAGGAGACTGAAAGCCTTCAGAATAGCCAAAGCTTAAAGAACACAGCTCCATGATTAGGAGTAGCAATATGGGGAAGGTGTAATGAGAAGAATGTTCTGGAAATTGAATTTGCCCACAAATAGACTACTAATAATTCTTTCTTCTTTCTTTCTTTCTTTCTTTCTTTCTTTCTTTCTTTCTTTCTTTCATTTTTTTGCATACTTTAATCTCAGAAGAAAATAAATAACAACACCAAAAACAAACAGAAACCCCACAATACACATCCAAACCCAATGTCAAATGAGGGAAGGGATAGGGCTTGGAGCTCTTATATCCTGCCTTAGGCAGAAAGACAGGAGAAAAAAACAGCCACTAGACATCAGCAGAGGGAACCAGCTGGGCCAGAGCCACTCACGGCTGCTGGGAAAACCAAGGAAACGAAACACGAGGGCACCAGGTCTGCAGGTGTAACTCCTCATCAACTTCTTCCATATGAGAGGCATCCTCCTCAGCCTCAGGGGACATCAGAGGAACCGGACACTGCGGGGTTCCCTCATCTTTATCGGTGCCCAAGCCTAGCAGAGTTGTGTGATAGATATGGTTGGAGGGGGTCTGGGGATCCTCAAGTGAGAAGCCAGAAGAGAGCAGTGCAGTTTCAAACAGCAGTACTTCCAGATCCCCCACAGTTCTGTCATCCTTGCCCACTTCTGCCTTCTGTCACTAGCCTCCATGATGGGGCCATCAGGGTGGATCTCCAGGTGCTTTGGGCCATCATGTAGCCCATTCCGCACTAGTAAAAATTACTGAGAATGGCACTGGTTCTGACAGACAATATGAGAGAGAGAACAAAGGTTCACAGGCCTCTCCAGAGTCAGCCCCTGTGGCTGCCCCTAAAAACAGAATTTTACAAAAAACAAAACAAACAAACAAACAAAACAACATGCAAGGACTGAACGAGCTAGATCCAAAAGATCCACGCACCTGCAATTGTTTCCTGAGGTGGTGGGAGTCAGGCAAGTGTGCTTAGCCAAGAAGAGACATTGGCTTTGCAATCCAGTAGGAGCCTCTGGGGACTCAGCCCAAGTCATGCTTGGAGTGGTCCAGGGTTAGAGCAGGGACCCTTTGTTGAGTACTTTTTTTAGAATTAATGGATACAAAGATATTACTAAAATGAGGGCATGGAAGTCCTGGCTGTATAACAAGTTGGCATTTAATCTGTCTGCCATTGATCATGGTTTAATCATTTCTGTATTCAGGCAGCATCTTGTAATGAAGTCAGACAGGTTAGATTCAGATTACACTGCAGCCCTGTCACCAGCCACTTGACATGGGGCAAATTCTAGGACCTGCTTCCCTCCCTCCCTCTTTCCCTCTCTTCCTTTCCCCCATATTGAAAATTCTATTCTTAGGCATCTTTGATATCATTTGGTTTATTTTTCCAGCTATGCATGCAGATAGATTAAAGGGATCAATTCTATTAAAATTGCTATTAAAACCAAAAGACCCCCCCCCACTTTGCTCGTGCCAATTCCCATTTCTCCAAGCAAAAAAATTAACATTATTTTAGCTGACTCTTCTGGTTTTTATTTCTAAATACCTTGCTGAAATGTATCATTCTTAAGTTTCATTTAAAATTGTTTTCTAGTGGCATCCCTCCATAAAACATGAGGATTTAGTCTTCTGTCACCTGGCGCTCTGCCTCTACGACATGCACACACACACACAAACACACACACCTACCCTTCTTCCACCTCCTCCATTTTGCCAAAACAGTTGGATCGTAATTAAATAAAAAAATCAGTATTTGAGCTTTTTGATACTGTGGCATATCTCAAAGCACATATTTGCACATGTTATGACATGTTTACTTGTCTTTTCCTGTATCGTTTCTCACTTTCCTGGATTTGAGGTTTGATTATTGTTGCTCTCTAGTTTCCATTTGCCTAGATTTTTGTAAACTTTATAGGCAGTTCAACCTTAAGTAATTATGGTTATGTAATTCTTATGTAATTCTTATGTAATTCTTATGTACATTATGTAATTCTCTTATGTAATTCTCCTGTCCATTTGTTTAATCATATTTGATGCTATGCTGCTTTTATCTTTTTGAAAGAATGACTCCTGAGTCCTCCAGTAGACTTTGGTCTAGACTGGAAGCCTTAAGCATAACACAGAGCCATCCTCCTAGGCAGCACTGTCCAACTGAAATGGAATGCGAGCTATACACACAAGTTCAAAGTTCTAGTGGCCACATATATAAACGTAAAACAGGAAAATTTAATTTTCCTAATATATCCTACGTAACCTACGATATCCAAAATGAACACTTCAGTATATAATCAGTATAAAAATTTGAGACATGATATATTTCATTTAAATGTGTACTACATTTTGAAACCCATAGCATAGTTTATACTAAGAGGAGGGGTCAACACACCTGTTGGCCAAATTTTGTTTCTGCCTGAGTTTGTAAATAAAGTCTTATTGGAACAAGGTCTCCACCATTTGTTATTTACCATCAGTGGCTGTTTCTTATTACTATGGCAGAATTGCTTGGCCTGCAAAGCCTAAAATACTGACGATCTGACCTCTACAGAAAAAGTTTGCTAACCCCTGTCTTAGGACACATCTCATTTTGGCCCAACCATATTTCAAGTGCTCAGTCCCCATATGTGGTATGTTAAAAATCCCTTCAACATAAAGGCGGTGATTTCACTTTTCTCTCTTGCCTTATAGTCCTCTGTTCTACTCTCTCCTTGCCTCAACCCGCATTTTTCTCCCATATTTTGGCAAATAGAGAACATCTTCTGGTATATTTCTGAAAAAAGCTACATGGAAAGTGAACACTTACGGACTTTCACCTGCTTACTGTGCCTTCAAAATAAATTGGTACACTGGTTAGTTAACAATTCTAGGTTAATTCTCTTTTTCTCTCTCCCTTTCTCTGCCCCTCCCCTGATCTCTCTCTCTCTCTCTCTCCCTCTCTCTTTCAAAATAAATAAATAAACTTTTTTTTAAAAAGGAGGGAGGTGCTGGGTGGCTCAGCTGGTTAAGAGTCCAACTCTGGATTTTGGCTTAGGTCATAATCTCACAGTGTGTGAGTCAAGCCTTGCGTCTGACAGTGCAGAGCCTACTTAGGATTCTCTCTCTCTCTCTCTCTGCCCTTCCCCTGCTTTCTCTCTCTCAAAATAAATGAGTTAAAAAAACTTAAAAAATAAAACAATAATAAAAACGGAATTTTAAATTGGGCAGTATTTGTCCTAAGCTTCAAATGTAGCTTCTTTCTTTCTTTCTTTCTCTCTTTCTTTCTTTCTTTCCTTCTTTCTTTCTTTCTTTCTTTCTTCCTTTCTTTCTCTTTCTTTCTTTCTTTCTTCATTCATTCATTTATTAATTAATTAATTTATTTTAGAAACAGCAGTGAAAGAGAGTGGCAGAGGGAGAAGGAAAGAGATCTCAAGCAGACTCCACACTCAATCCAGAGCCCAACATAGGGCTAAATCCCACAACCCTGGGATCATGACTCAGGCCAAAATCAGGAGTCATATGCTCAACCAACTGAGCCACCCAGATGCTCCATAGTTTCTTGATTTTTTATCATTCAGAGCTGATGTTGAAAATCTGGCATCCCTTTTTATTTCCTGATTTTTTTATATGAAACTCTGTGTGTGCACGTGTGTGTATGTGTGTGTGTGTGTGTGTCTATCTGTCTGTCTGTCTGGAAGCTTATGTTGAGGGTTTTTATAATGTTTCATTTGATTTCCTATTTGCAAGTATCCATTTAAATTTCTCCCTTTAGCATCACTACCTTTACCTATGCCTGATGTCCCCAAGGCCATAAATTCTCTCTTTTGTCTTCTCTAGAGGGTGAATATTTCCTCTTTCTCTTATGAAGCAATTGTTCAACTTGGAAGACTGAGAGAGATGGAATAATGCCTTCAGTTATAAGAAGTTATACTGTTCCTAGACCTGCCTTCATCCCTGTTATTATGAGTACCAGCTAGTACTAGATTATGGATATTTTGGATTTCATTACCTTCTTTCCTTCATTTCTTTCTTCCTTCTTTCCTCCCTCCCTCCCTTTTAATATAATTATCATGAGATTTGGGGATAGAATATGCTTAATCTACCTATTTTATTTTATTTTTTAATGTTTATTTTTGAGAGAGAGAGAGAGCAGGGGAGGGGCAGAGAGAGAGAGGGAGACACAGAATCTGAAGCAGGCTCCTGGCTGTGAGCTGTCAGCACAGAGCCTGACTTGGGGCTTGAACCCATGAACTGTGCATTCATGACCTGAGCTGAAGTTGTACGCTTAACCCACTGAGCCACCCAGGCTCCCCTAATTTACCAATTTAACTAAGAAATCTTCCAATTGTTTTTAAACCCTAATATTCTCATCTTTTAAGTGGAAATAATAGTATCTACCTTACACAGTTGTTATGAAGATTAGATATGGTATTTTCCTGGAACGATATCTGACATCTACAAACTCCATAAAAAAAACATAAAAATAAATTGAACAACTGTGTTGAACATCTTAAGGATAAGACACAGTAGAAACAGAACCAGATAATGTCAAACAGAAAGAAGTATTATAATTTTTTTTAACGTTTATTTATTTTTGAGACAGAAAGAGACAGAGCATGAACGGGGGAGGGTCAGAGAGAGAGGGAGACACAGAATCTGAAACAGTCTCCAGGCTCTGAGCTGTCAGCACAGAGCCTGATGCAGGGCTTGAACTCACGGACCATGAGATCATGACCTGAGCCAAAGTCGGACGCTTAACCGACTGAGCCACCCAGCCGCCCCAGAAAGAAGTATTCTAGATTGTAATACTCAACTTTCTCTTTCACAACTGAACTACAGATTCAATTGTAATATGCTTGTACTTTCTAATCTCAGTACTTTATAAAACTGTTTGTTTTCTGCTATTAATAGTTTATACTATGATGTATCGACTGATAGAACTCAAGAAAGGAAAGCAAAAAGTTTCATGAAGCTAGGAAATTTTTAAATAACTCTGGATTCTTTCAATTAGCCTGTAATCTTATGTTCGCACAAAATTTCAATGTCGATTCCTTCTCAAGATGTTTAGTATCAAACATATTCACTCTTTTCCAGTTCTCTGTCTCAGGTGCCAGAATGGGGAAAGAGACTGAGCAGACATGCAAGGCTATGCCACTACAAGCAGGCCTGTTAAGGCTGTTCTGCAGTGAACAGTCCAAAACAAGTATGGATTCAAAAACCAGAACATGTGGTATGATTGAAAAATGCACTAGAAAGATGAAGAAACTGTTGATCCCTTGGAAGGGCCAACCAGCAGTGCTGAGCAGTCAAGTAGTCAAGGAGAAGTGGAGGTTCAAACAAAGATGGCAGAAACAGAATTGACATTGATAACTAGCAGCTAGATTCAAGACAAGTTCCACTCATCTTGCCGTGGACTGTCCTGCTTTACTGATACACAGCAGAACCATAATTTACCCTCACATTCCCCCACTGTCCACTGAACAAAATCTAAATCTAAAAGATATTGCATTGATTCTTCTGTTCAAAGTCTTGTTGAGGCTCCTGGGTGGCTCAGTCAGTTAAATGTTCAACTCTTGATTTTGGCTCAGGTCATGATTTCCTAGTTCATGAGACTGGGCCCCACACTGGGCTCTGCACTGTCAGAGCCCTGCTTGGAACTCTCTCCTTCTCTCTCTGCCCCTCCCCTTCTCTCTCTCTCTCTCTCTCTCTCTCTCTCTCTCTCTCTTTCAAAATAAATAAATGAACAATTTTTAAAAATTTTGCTAAAAATTCTTAAAGTTTTATTCTCCGTTCTTTCACTTTAGACCAGCTCCATAAAAAAAAATTATAATGTTTATTTGTTTTTAAGAGACAGAGAGAGACAGAGCACGAATGGGGAAGGAACAGAGAGAGAGGGAGACACAGAATCCAAAGCAGGCTGCAGGCTCTGAGGTGTCAGCACAGAGCCCAACGTGGGGCTTGAACTCACAAACCAAGAGATCATGACCTGATCCGAAGTCAGCGCTTAACCAACTGAGCCCCCTGGGCACCCCAGACCAGCTCCATTTTAGGGGAGATGCTACTAAGTCTTTCTGACTGGCCTCTCTTCACTATAAACCATCAGGTTAATTTTGTAAACACTGCTTTACTATGACATATAGTAAATAAACTCCCAGGGATAACTTACTAGAAAAAGTTTAAACTCAATCTCACATAGAGTTTCTTGGTATTTTTAGGTAATCAAGAGCCTGTTTCAATATTTTAAACAAACAAGCAAAACTTCACAGATGTTAATAGATGATTTTTGGATTATACTGAAAGTCAATTCAATTTAATAGTTAAGAATACGTTTCCAGAAATTGATGTCCTATATTTGGATCTCTTTCCACCATTCACTAGCTATATATCCATCGACCAGTCACTTAACTCTGTTATACTGTGATCTCTTAATCTCTAAAACAGAAATCTTAATCTCTAAAAGTTCTCAAAACAGAACTTACTTCGTAGGATCGTTTTAAGAATTTAAATGAAACATAAAAAAAAGACATCTAAATGCCGCTAACTCATTTCAAATGATCAACATATATTAACAATTACTATTAATTGACAAAACATGCACTAACATGAAGACAGAATATACACTTGTATTTTGTTTACCATAGATGTATCTGCATAAAATTAAAAGAAGGAAACAATAGTTAATGAGCATATGAGATATTTGAACAGCCTGCAAATCATGTTTGTTGCACATCTGGATGCGGAGATTGATTTCAATATTTTTTTGGTCCCTTGGGCTTTAGAACACACATATCTAGCATGATTATATTCACAAACTTTTAATTTGTTGATCAGATTACTTTTGGAATCACTATTTTAAAATCATTTAGGACTTATCATAAAAGCTTGTAGTGCTCTCTCACCATGAAAATGCAGAAACATGAAGATATACAAAATTAGGTGCTCTGGGACTTTCACTTAAATGAGTTAGTAGAGAGGTAGCATTTGAAGCAATGTCTGGAACACAGTAAAGGCATTAAATCTTATACATTAATTACCATTTCATGTTTAAGAGACCATGTAAAGACATTTCTGCTACACCCTACTCATTAAAAAAAAATTCCAAAACAATTAGAAAAATAAAACAAAGGTTGAAACTTCGATGAAACTAGAAATTACACATAAAGTCTTGATAATTTTCCAGAAGGAGCTAGCTACCAAATGCACTGACAGTTACATAAAAGAGGGGAATGGGGTGGAGGGGACGGACAAAAAGGGGTGAAGAGGAGTGGACGGTACAGGACGGAATAAGTCATGGGGATGAAAGGCACAGTTTAGGGAGTATAGTCAATGGAATCGTGACGGCATTGCATGGGGACAGATGGCAGCGACACTTGTGGTGAGCACAGCATAATGCATAGAGTTGTTGGATCCCTATTTTGTACACTTGACACTAATGGAACATTGTGTGTGTGAATAAATAATTCCATCCTAAGCTAGAAAGTATTTTGAACTCAATGGAAACTGAAATCGGACATCACAACGTTCATAGATTGCAGGCCAAGCGCTACTTAGAGGAACATTTATATTTCAAATGTTTATAGAGGAAAAAAGAAAGGATTTAAAACTAAACTGTCACCAGAAGAAAGTAGAGAAACACGAGAATACTGAAATCAGAGCAAGCAAAAGAAAGAAAATAACAAAAATTAGAGCAGGAATAAATGGAAAAAAAAGTAGAGAAAGTCAACAAAACTGTAAATTGTGTTTTTGCAAATATCAACAGCGTTATAAACCTATAGCTAGTTGAGGGGTCAGCCAACTCTGGCCCATCTGGTTTATAGACTTTTTCTACACTAGTGTTTTATTGGAAATAGCAGTTCCTATTTATGTATCTATGGCTGCTTTCATTCTAAAATAACAAGGTTAACTGGTTGCAATTGAGACTATATGGTTGGTCTGTAAGTCCTAAAACATTTATTACCTATTTATTTACAGAAAGAGTATGCTAACTCCTGATTTGGACTGAACCAGAAAAAAAAAAAGACGCAAGTTATAAAAATGAAGAATGAAAAAGTTAATGTAATTACCAGCAGTTCGGAATATGGAATACGGGGAAAATATGCCAACAAATCAGACAATTTAGATGAAGTGATAAGTCATAGGGAAAAAAATTGACAAAACTGACTCAAGACTATAGGAAAAATAGAAAAACAAAACAAAACAAAACAACAACAACAACAAAAAAAAACAAGAAGAAAAACAAAGAAAACAAATTGAATGAATGATTATATTAAAAACATTTCCCCAAAGAGAAAATCTAGACCCAGATTTCTTCAATGATACATTCTGCCAGTTATTTAAAGAATAAATACCAATCACTCTCATAAACATGTTCAATGAACTGAGAATGAGAGAACATTTCCCAAATTACTGGTGAGCCCAGTGTTACCCAGATATCAAAGCCAGACAAAGAGATCACAGCAAATGGACACTACAGACTAACATCCCTCATGAACACATATATAACAATCCTTAACAGAACAGTAGAAAACTGAATATAGCAACACACACAAAAAAAGTTTACACCATGACCAAGAAAGTTTAAGATTTATCCTAGGGATGAGAAGTTAGCTTAACAATTGAAAATCAATTAATGTAATACATAAAGTTAATATAATGAAGGAAACACACACACACACACATACACACACATCAGTGTCTCAACTGATGCAGAAAAAAACTGACAGTAGTTCATACAAATTGATGATAAAAGTCTTAAACTAGGAATGTAAAGA
Organism: Panthera uncia; assembly: GCF_023721935.1. Classification (NCBI taxonomy): domain Eukaryota; kingdom Metazoa; phylum Chordata; class Mammalia; order Carnivora; family Felidae; genus Panthera; species Panthera uncia. The sequence continues at coordinate 106,116,466 of NW_026057584.1, read as the reverse complement.
AACTTCTACCTGCCAAAGTGTTATGTTATTATAACATCATATGTACTGATAAAAGACTGCTCTTATTACTTTTAATTAACACTGTACTGGAAGTTCTAGGCACCAAAATAACATATAAGGGAACAGAAGTGGAGGGGAGGGGAGGGGAGGGAAGGCAAGGGAAGGCAAGGGAAGGCAAGGGAAGACAAGGGAGGAGGAAAAAAGGAAATGTATCAATATGGGAAAGGAAAAAAGAATACTAAAAAATGCTAGAAAAAAATTTTTTAAAAAAGTTTATTTAGTGGCAGGATATAGGATCAATATATAAAAAATAAAATAAACTGTATTTCTATACACTATCAATGAACAATCTAAAAATAAATTTAAGAAAACAATTACATTCACAATATACTCCAAGAAGAATAAAATTCTTGGGAATAAATTTAACAAAAGAAACGTTAAAATTTATAAATTGAAAACTACAAAACGTTGCTGAGAGAAATTTAAAATAATTTCTGAGTAAATGAAACATATTTCACATTTATAGGTCAGGAGGCTAAAAATTCCCAAATCAGCAATTCTGTGCAAAACGGTCTACAAATTCAATGCACTACACATCAAAATGATATTTTTTTGTAAAAATTGACAAAATGCTCCTAAAATACATGAAACAATAATGTCCCTAAAAAGAGCTGAACAGTTTTGAAAAAGTAAAGCAAATTTGGAGTTACACTAAATTATTTTAAGTAATTAAAAACACATTGTATTCAGGACAATGTGATCTTGGTTAATAGGTTTAGACAGGTCAATGGGACAGAATTGAGACTCTGGAATTGAACTCTTATGTTTATCATTTAATTTTGGACACAGGTGCCAAGACAATTCAATAGGAAAAGAAGAGTATACGTAGCAGATGGTGTTGGGATAATTACATACACATGTAAAAACATCCCCTTAGATTTTGGTGCCACCAATTAACCCAACATGTAAAATAGGCCAGCAAAAATATAAAATTTGTAGAGAGATAATGTTCTGACCTTGGGTTTGACAAAGATTTCATAGATAAAACACTAAGCGCATGATTTATAAATGGAAAAAAAATCAGTCGATTGGACTACATAATAATGAAAAAAAATATGTGATTCAAAAGACACCATGAAGAAAATGAAAAGACAAACCATGGTCTCCTAGGACTGGAGGAATAATTTTGTTTTCAAATTATATATTTGTCTTGTATCCAGAATATATAAAAACATACAATTCAATAATATTAAAATAGCCCACTTAAAAAATGAACACAAATTTTGAATAGACATTTCACCAGTGGAGATACATAGATACCCCATGAGTGCATAGAATTATGTCCCAAATCAATATTAATTAGAGAAGTGTTAATTAAAACCGCAATAAGTGACCACTGTATGTCAATGATAATGACTATAATCAGACAGATGGAAAGTACAAAGTGTTGATAAGAATGTGGGGAAATTGGGCCCCTCATTCCTTGCTGGTAGGAATGTAAAATGGTATAGCCACACTGGAAAACATTTGATGAGTTTTAAAAAGCCCAAATATGAATTTTCCAAATGGCCCATCAATTCTATTTTAGGAATTTATTCGAGGGGGAAAGGGAATATATATGTCCACACAAAGGCACATTGATGTATATCATAACAACATTATTTATAGTAATCAATAACTAGAAAACATTACAGCAGCTGTCAGAGCATAAACAGATAACTAAAATGTGTATTCGTACAATGGAATATTATTCAGCAATAAAAATGAACCAAGTTCTTACATATGCCATACATAGATGCATTTCAAAAATATCATAAATGCAAAAATCTAGGCACAAAATAGGTGACAGGAAGCTTTAAGTGATATGGAATCATTACTTATATGCATCATGGGAGTTTATCATTGTCCAATGTATTTTTCAATACATTATTTTGTTTTTAAGTACTTTAAAATATTTTAAATAATACAAACAATTTTTAAATTTAGGAATAAATTTAATGAGAAATATATTAGAGTTATATGAATGAACCCTTAAAATTCTAATCTGAGGACCAAAAGAAAGAAAAAAAAAAAGAAGGACAATAAGACATACTATTTCTTTACATAAGAAAATAATACCCTATTCTCCAATATTCCCTAAATTCATCCATAAATATAATAAATTCCTAGTTAAATTTACAAGTGGAACTTGAAAGAACTAAACTATTCTTAATTAATACAAATTTTTAAAAAAAGTTCAGCACCTTAATAGCCAGAAACATTCTGAATTAAAGAGTTGTGAGCAGAAATTAGCCGCAGCTAATACCAAAACCAATTACACAGCTACAACAATTAAAAGTAGGATGCTAATGTAGAAATAAATAAAACATCAGAGTAACAAAATGGAAAGTCCAGAAATATAACTTAATAAATATAGAAATTTAGTGTATGAAAAGGGTAATGAAATGTTAGTGACTTAAAAATGCTTTATTAAATAAACGATTTTGAAACACTGAGCAGACATCCAGAAAATAAACATATAGCAAAATTAATTCCAGATGGAACAAACATTTAAATGTGAAAAATAAAGTCATAAAACATTTTAGGTAAAAATATTTTTATGAGTTAGCATGAAGCCCTTTCAAACTATGACAGATTTACAAAATTAATGAAGTTTTATCAATTCGAAGCTTAAAAAGGATTCCACATATTTAAGAAACTCAGAGCCAAAAGACAAATTAAAAGTTGAAGAATACCTTTCCAATACATAGTATAGACAGCAGATAACATTTTTATTTTTTTAATGTTGTTTTAAAGGTTATTTATTTATTTATTTATTTATTTTTGAGAGAGAGGACGTGTGAGGGGGGGAAGGGGCAGAAAGAGAACGAGAGAGAAAGAATCCCAAGCAGGCTCCGTGCTGTCAGCACAGAACCCAATGCCAGGATTGAACTCACAAACCATGAGATCCTGACCTAAGCCCAAATCAAGAGTCGGACTTTTAACCAACCAAGCCCCCCACACACCCCAGATAACATTTTTAATAAGTAAACAGCCCTAAGAGTTATTAGAGCAATTTAATGAATCCCCTCAGAAAATGGTAAAGGATGTGAACAAACAGCTCAGGGAATCAAATACAAACGGCTCTTGGTGGCTGAAAAGATGTAGAACTTAACTCAAAATCAGAAATGTTCAAATTCAAATTGTAATGGTATTCAGGATCACTTGGAGTGGTGACTTTCAAACAAGTTCATGACACACTTCATGGTTTGATGAACAGAAATTCTCCTACTTTTCTGGGTGAAGTATAAAACAATAATTCTTGGGACAATTTAGCAACCTTTCTCAACCTTTAAAATGCACATCAGCTTTGGTATGCACTTCAATTTCTATGTATGGTTACTGCAAATACATGCAAATTGACGAAGGGACAGGTCGCATGTGGAGTCTGCGTGTACATTACCAAAAATGAAAACAATCTAAATGTTTATCAGTAGAGTACTGGTTAAAGATGTTATGGTGAGGGACACCTGGGTGGCTCAGTAGGTTAAGTATCTGACTCTGGCTTTTGGCTCAGGTCACGATCGCATGGTTTGTGACTTCAAGCCCTGCATCGGACTCTACACCGACAGCATGGAGCCTGCCTGGGATTCTCTCTCCACTTTCTGCCCCTCTTCTGCTCTCTCTGTCTCTCAAAATAAAAAAATTTTAAGGAAAAAAATAGTATGGTAAATACATGTAACTAAAAGTCATGCTGCTGTGGAAAGGAATGAGGTTCCTCTACTGATGTGGGAGAATCTCTAAGGTATACAATACAAACTAAAAATAAAACAAGGGATAGAATAATTTGTATAATATGTTGCATTGATTAAAAAACCACAAAAATAAATTTATATTCAATGCATAGAATATTCCTGGATGGACGCAAGAAACCAATAGGGAACATTACCTTGGTAGGAGGGAAGGTTGGGGCTGGTGCAGGGAAGGATAACTTTCTACTATGTATCTTTTCGAATGTACCAATTCTATAATATGTTCATGTATGACTTAAGAAATAAACTTGGGGTGCCTGGGTGGCTCAGTCAGTCAAGTGTCTGACTCTTGATTTCAGCTCAGGTCATGATCTCAAGGTTATGAGATTGAGCCCCTCATCGGGCTCTGCAGTGAGTGTGGAGCCTGGTTGGGATTCTCTCTCTCTCCCTCTCCATCTCTCTCTCTCTCTGTCTTTCTCTCTCTCTCACCTGCTCTCAAAATAAATAAACTTAAATAAAATAAATTAACTTAAAAATATGAAGGATGGATAATAGAATAAGAGTCTTAGTCCCTTGTTTTAGATGATAACGAAAGGTCTAAGACCAAGAATTTCCAAATATGCCCACATGCCAAAGCAATGTGTTAGACCACTGATGAAGTGACATTAATTTATATGGCTATTTGTTAAAGATGTTGCTACTTATCTCTACTTCATTCTGATGTTCTTCCCAATTTTTCAGTTGTCTTTGATTTTTTTTTTCAGAAGACTGGCAGATATGAGGTGTTAGCTTTGTTTCCATGTCTGTTTTTCCCAAGAATTGTTGGTATTTTGTAGTATTTTGTAACTTCTCACCCCGCACAACCCCTCCTGAGGAACAGGAGAGGTGGTTTCCCTTCACCTTAATGCACCTGTGGAGAGTTTCACAACAAACCTCACAAAGCTTCACCTTTGCCCCTTGAAATTTGGAGTGTGTAGTAATGCCATCTTGATCCCTGAAGACTTTTATTTTTGAGAGGATGGTACAAGAGTCTGAAGGGGACTGACAGGGAGCAAGCAGCTCTTGAAATTATTTTGGGCAAAGGTAAATGTTTGAAAGAGGGCTGGCTTTGGATTCCACAGATGGAAGCTTGACTGGGTCATTTTGAGGAAAACTTCCACTTTGAAAAGAGGGTTTGCTGACAGTTACCCTGAGCAGAAATTGTCAGTCTGAAGAGGGTAGGCTTTCAGGTGTGGGAACTTAGGGGGTACGTTGGTAGCCATCAAAGAGGCAGCGAAGCTATATCCTTCATGGAGCTCCAGCAGCCACAAAGCAAAGCATCCTCACTCAGAATCCAGTCTGCACAGTAGATTATATCTGTCCTAAATGTGTTCCCAGGAGCCAACTGGGAAACAGAGACCAAGGGAGAATTAGAGATCTGAGAAGCTATGTGGGCCACCGTGATAACAATAACTGGAAGCCACTGACAGTGCCAGGGGTAGTGGGAGGAGGTGGGGGCTTTGAGCCCAAGCTCCTGGGTCACTAGGCAGACTCTGTAAGCTCAGTGGTCTTGTTGGAAGGAGATGGGGCTACAGAAGCAATGTCACCTGAGCCAAAAATAAGGGAAAGAAACACTATGGGTTTCCCCCATCTCTTGTCCTCAATATCATCTCAGTGCCTTCTGATGGTCAAGCCCCACCAGAAGTCAAACCCTCACTGGTTATACAGTCAACAGGCTCTAGTACCCTGAATTTCAGTGCACAGAAGGCTGAAGAATGTGACTGAGGCAAAGTGTTCAGAACAACCACAGCAGTAAGATGAAATCTGTGTTCGTATATCTTCCCTGTGGTACCCAGTATGGAAGGGAGGAAGAAGAACCTCAGAGAGGGAACACAAGAAGCCAGCTATTCTCATCCTCTCCCCTCTCACCCCAACCCCTCTCCCCACACAAACATAAATACACAGAGCTCCCCCAACCTACATGGAGGGAGCCTTATTTGTGTAATATTAGGCAGACTGCCAAGAATCGTCCAAGTGCACCTGACCAAGGCAGTCGGACCAAGTGCAGATTCTGCCACACAGGTTGGTTCTATCCACTAGACAGCTCATAGGTAATAATAGCATTTTTCTTAATGAACAATGATAAAAATTAGAAGTTGGGTGTATTCTAATGCAAATCTGGCTGTCTCTTCAATATTCACAATCTTTTTCAAGTTATTTAACCTCTCAGAAATGAAATGACTTCTTTGTTAATTCAGGATAGCAATAACAGTCATTTAGGCTTTCACAAGGTTAATGCTCCCCCCTGGGACCAGGTAGATGCTTGATAGCTATTGTTTTCTTTCCATAATTAAATTTATTGGAATATTCTGAATCTCCCCTCCATCTAGGAGAAGCTCATCTACTGGACAAAACCCACCTTAAATCTCTTTTTCAAGATTAAATCTGTGTCAAAGAGAATTTCTGTTTATCCATACATCTCTTTTTACCATGCTCATTCCTTAGCAGTCACATGATAGTTATTCAGAATATTAAACATGGAGGCTACGGAGGGTGAACAGTGGGGAGGAGGCATCATTTACATGATGGGCTCCAATTTTCTCTGCACCCTTCTGTATATAATCACCATTCCTTGAGCATTCACTGTGCACATCCTTCCAGAGCCCAGGACCAGAGACCAAATTGCTTTGCTTCAAAGCCTGGCTCTACAGCTTGACAACCAAGGGGCTTTGGGAAGATCATTTAACCTCTTACATTCACAGTTGTGAGAAGTGAATTCACATAAGATGCTTGGAACCAAGTCTTGCATGTGGCAAGCACTAGAGACTGAATTATTTTACCCTTCGGTTTCACAGAGAAACTTTTAGATTTCCCATCAAGTAAATTAATATTCATGCGGATCCCTTACTGGGATAATTTTCCGCCATTCATTCACTCATTCATTCATTGATTCTTTTACTCACTTTTAGAGATTATTTTGCATCACATTTATTGCCACGGAAGAATTCACATGCACGTACAGTTACCCAGATGCAGGCCACAAATAGTTCCAATAGGTCTTATCTATTTTATAGATGGCTTTCCTACAATAAATGGTAGACACCTGTATAAAAATAAACCCAGACTTGATTGAATCCCACGGGAAAATAGAAATCTTATCTATCACTGTGTATCTTTATGTATTTTAAAATACATACACTATCTTTGTGTGAATTCTTTCCTAATGTAATAAATGTTAGGAAATTTAAGTCTTTTTTAATTTAACATATGCCTTTTATTTTTTGCAGAAAATGGAAACTTAAATTTATATTTTAATATGTTTTTGATATGTTTTCTTTACTGTCTCTTCTTGTAAAGAACTTTGGTCCCTCACTGTTGCCTTGAGTAAAGTCTATGCAGTCCTGCCACTGTCATTCCATGCAATTGGTAGATTGCAAAGGAGAGAAATAAATTGTAAATGAGTCTACCCTGGGAGAGTCCCCTATCACAGTGAGCAATCAGTCCTGAGCTGATAGGTCCACAGCCTCACCTCCCTTAGATCTGGCTTCCTATTATTTCACCAATGGTATGTTTTTCAAACTAAACCTTTATACACTCACCTTACAATGAAGCTGTGAGTTTGATTGTCTTGGCCAGTGTCCCTCAGGTATTTTCATGAGCACCTGTCATTTTTAGACCAATATACTTTAAAGCCTTATTTGCTTATTTTCCTTCTCCTCTTCCCCTTTTTTTAATAAAAGGTGATATCACTACCTACTACCCAATACTCCCCCTCCCCATACACACTCCTCTACCAACAAAGGCACATCCAGCCAGGCTGTTGTATGTCCAATTTGTTTATCATGATGAGAAATGTGGAAATCTTTGGCAGAGATCATTAATTTTATAGCTTGTGTTTCGAAAAGTAGTTCCTGGGCTATTTACATCTCTTCATATTAACACCTGAGAAAATGAGTGTGCTGAAGAAAGCACACTTGAACTTGAAAGCAAATTGTGTTTACCGTCTCCCTCTAAATATAATTTATGGCTCAGAACAGATCTTTATGACTCATGATCAAATATTTTCCTGGGGTGGCATTTGATGTTTGCTGCAGTGACACTGAATGTCTTTGGGTCTTTTGATTCCAAGACATTTAGCTTCCTGTTGGATTTTGATACTCAAGGTGAAATTATTACAATCCATCTTGGCAGGGACAATTACTCTCTGAATTAACAGATACAAGTATCATGAGTTGCAAAAGATTTCCAATTTAAGAAAACATTTTTTTTTATTTCCTTTGAAAGGAGGAGCTGAAAAGAATCCCAGAAATTATATATTGCCGTCTTATGTATCTTAACTTTTAAATATCAGCATTATTGAGGTATAATTGACATATAAAATCGCAAGAAATTTAAAGTGTAAATCATGGTGATTTTATATATGTGTGCATTGTGATAGGATTCCCCACATCTACTTAATTAATACATGCATCACCTCACATATTTATCTCTTGTATATATGTGAGAACATTTAAGTTCTACTCTCCTAGAAAACTTCAGTTATACAATACAGTGTTATCAACTCAAGTCACTACATTTTACATTGGGCCCCCAGGATATATTCATCTTATAGCTAAAAGTTTGCACCCCTTTACCAACCTCTCCTTATTTTCCCTGCCTCTCAGTCCTTGTCACTGTCTCATCTATTTTTCTACTTTGTTTCTATGAGTTTGACTTTTTTTTTTTAAGATTTTTGCAAACAAATGAGCTCATACACTATTTGTCTTTCTCTGGCTCATTTCATTTAGTATAACAGCTCAAGTTCCAACTATGGTGTCACAAAAGACAAGATTTCCTTTTTTCTCATGGTTGAATGATATTCCATTGTAAGTTTATGCCATATTTTCCCTATCCATTCAGCTGTTGATGGACAGTGAGGTAACCTGGGAGTGCAAATATCTTTTCAATATCCTGCTTTCATTTCTTTTGAATATACACCCAGAAGTGAGGTTACTGGATCATATGGCAGTTCCCTATTTAACTCCTTAAGGTATTTCATACTGTTTTCCATAGTGGCTGTACCATTTACATTCCCATCAAGAATATACAGGGTTCCATTTACTCCACATCCTAGCTGACATTTGCCATCTCTTATCTTTTTGATAGTATACATCCTAATAGGTGTGAAGTCATATTAATTTGCATTTCCCATATGATTAATGATGTGAGCACCTTTTCATGCATGAATCGGCTATTTCTAAATCTTCTTTGGAAAAATTATATTCAGTTCCTCTGCCCACTTATAGATTGTGTGGATTTTTCTGCCAATGAGCTATATGAGCTCATTATATACTTTGGGTTCTTAACCCCTTATCAGATATATGGTTTCTGAAAATTTTCTCCCATTCCATAGACTGCCTTTTCACTTGCTGATGATTTTCCTTTGTTGTGTGAAAGATTTCTAGTTTAATGTAGTCCCACTTGTTTATTTTTACTTTTGTAGCATTTGCTTTTGCTGTCATATCCAAAAAATCATTGTCAAGACCAATATCAGGTAGTTGACCCCATGTGTTTTCTTCTAAGGATTTTGTAGTTTCAGGTCTCCCATTCAAGTCTTTGATCCATTTTGAATTTATTTTTGTGAATGGTGTAAGAAAGGAGTCTAGTTTTATTACAATACATGTAAATATCCAGTTTTCCCAATAACCATTTGAGGGAAAGAATATCCTTCCCTTGTTGTATATTCTTGATTCCATTATAACAAATAAACTAAATATGTATGAATGGGTTTATTTCTGGGCTCTCTATTCTATCCCACTGATATATATGTCTGTATTTATGTGACCTTATTGTTTTCATTAAGGTAACTTTGTAATAAAGCTTGATATCAGGAAGCACGATGCCTCCAGCTAGCTTCTTCTCAAGAGCAGAGGAAGTTCATGGCATCTTCTGACCACTGAGCATTGCTTTTAATCCATAACTATGAATGAAATCCAGAGATTCCACACACACTTGAGAAAAACAAATGCAACAATAGCAACAAGTAAATGAAAAAATTAAAAAAAAAATAAGATGTGTATACCCAAATTGGGGAGGGGAGGCAGATAAAAGATATTTGAAGGAAAAGGAGAACTATAAAAAAAACCTAGTAGAGAAAAAAAATACTATGTTTATTTATTAATTTATTACTAAATAATAAATGCTTCCCAGGCAGAAATATTTACCCTAGAAATGACTGCAGCTGTGGCTTTGGGACAGTCAGTGGAATTGCTCACTCCATCAAAGAAACTAGGGAGCCCTATTTTAATCCTATCACTAGTTTCCAACTTAAAGTCTAAGGTGGGTGCATCTGATCCTGGGGCCCTGATCTTCCTAGCATCCAGGAAGGCATTGAAAGTATGTGGAATTTTCAGTTCTGGAGTATGAGGCAAACTCCAAACTGACTTTTTTTTTTTTTTTGAAGTTTATTTATTTATTTTGAGAGAGACAGAGAGAGCATGCGTGGGGGAGGGGCAGAGAGAGGGAGAGAGAGAATCCCAAGCAGGCTCTGCACTGTCTGCATAAGGCCCCATGCGGGGCTCGAACTCCTGAACTGTGAGATCACAACCTGAGCCGAAACCAAGAGTGGGATGCTCAACAGACTGAGCCACCCAGGTACCCCACACTCTGACTTTGAAAGGTGGGATTTCGGATACACAGACAAGCGTTTCACATGGTGGCCAGCAGAACAAACCATACACAGCCACTGTGGTGGGTCCAGCTGCAATTCTAGGGCATGTTTCCATCTTCTTCCGCCTTCAGTGTTTAACTTCCCTCATCTCGAAATGAAAGATTAGGACTCAATTATTGCTGATGTTACTTTTATCTTTTACATTTTGAGATTCACTGATTCAGAGAAATGACAAGATGAGAACAGTTCAGATATGATGTTCGGAAAGCAGACAGATGAAACAAAATGAGAAAAGAATTTTCTGAGTCAAACAAGAAATTCAGTGCCGTCTTGTCATGGCAGAATGACAACAAGAAGGTAGATGAGAGAGAGAGAGTGGGGGTGGGAGAGGGAAGAGAGAGACAGAGAGATTGAGAAAAAATAGTATTCAGAGAAGCTGACTCATGCATTCATGAGGCAGGTGAACTCTGCTTGGAAACTTAATCAGCCAAACTGACGGATAAAAAGAAGGTAACTATAAACATCCCTTACCTTCACATTCAGAGTGGAATGCATCAGACAAAACTTAGATTGCTGAATGCTTTACCTGAGGGGAATAAAGTCTAGAATGTAGGAAAGGAATTTCATTCATTCACCTACTCATTCAGCAAACACTTTGCCCCGCCTTCTACAGTATTAAGAACGGAACACATGTTCCCAGCTGGCAAGGACTCCGTAGCCTAGAAATTAATGATCACAACAGTATGGCGAGTGTAAAAAAAATCAGTGACACATTAGGACATCAGAGAACAGAGGAAGTGTACATAACAGCCTGCAAGGCACAAAAAATGTTCTCAAGGGACAATTAAGCTACATCTTGAAGGAAGAATAGAAACCACTCACAGGAGAATAGAGAGAGGATGGTTGTTTCAAAACCACAAACAACAACAAAGAACACATGATCTCAGGGAAAAAAAACTTGAAAAATTGTTTGACTTAATTTGAGAACTCAAGGTTATTGCAGTTGAGATGGTGGCTACACACATAGAAAAGAAACAAGGCCTAGGACATGAACCACATCATACTGGGCTTCATGTTTCTTGTTAAGTAATTGGTGCTACATTCTGGAAATAATAAGTGACAACAAGATTTGGGGCCAGGAAGTAACAAGGACAGGGTTGAGGAGGAGTTTAGAGGTTGGAAGAAACATGGAAAATTAGAAGTTGGTTTTAATAGTATAGGAAAGAGGCACTGATAGTTAGATCCAAGGCAAAGGGATCAAGAGGGAAAAAAATAACCTGATGGATTTAAGAGAAAATACGGAAGATCAGTTAAGAGCATGCAGAGAAGTATAATCCTGACCATGGTTTCCTCAAATCCTAACCTCAAATGGCTTTCAATCTCAAAGCAGGAAAATAAAATGTGTGTGTGTGTGTGTGTGTGTGTGTGTCCGTGAGCACATATGCGTGACTATATATACAGTACATGCGCACAAAAGTATGGAAAAATCTAAGAGAGTATATTATTACATGATAGTTGTTTTGCGATCAATACTCTGCCACATTTTATAAGTGTTACCATTTTTATAAGGCTAATATATTCAAGACACACTTGTTTTATGGAAAAGGTGGAATTTTTATTGCATCTTTAAGAACAAGTAATATTTAGCTTCCCAGAAAGGAGAAAGGTGGGCTTTCAGCTATGGGGAACAAATCGATCAGAATAATGGGGTTGGAATGAATCTGGTTTGGGCTCAGGATGTAGACAAGATGATACCCGCTAAATAAACAGAGCACATAAGCAGGAAACGGGTGTGGAATGCTAACACCCTCTTGAAGAATCGCTTGTTTGGGTATATGAGTGGTACTGTAGTAGAAGGCATTGAAAGAAGGTTGGTTGAAGAAATAATCTGAAGGCAGAATGGGGTTAAATGAGATAATTGGGCCAGCTGTGTCACAGAAGAAGTGGGCTGAGTGGCTGGGAGGAAATGGGAATCAGGACTTGGGAGGGTCGAAAGGGTTTGTAAGAGCAGGAGAGATATGTAAGAAAGATATGTATTTAGATAGTTGAGCTGAGGTCCAACAGAGAGACAAAAAGAAGATGTCATTTCAGACAGCAGGGTTATCTTGTGTGAAGATGGGCGGGCACAAAATGGCACATCATATTCATGGCACTCTAAGTAATCAGGGCGGGTTGGAATGATGGGACAGGTGTGTGTGCGCAAGCACATGCACATGTCTATTTGGGCTGGACATGCTGGGAAGAAGATACCACTCATGTGTTGGGGGAACTTAACAGGACACAAAGTTAGAGACAGGTAGGAGCCAAATCTTAGATGATCTTATACAGAATAAAACCACAGGGTCTAGGCTGTATCTAATAATTCCGTGTCGTTAGAAGATCTGTGATACAATTTGCAAGTTTGAAAGATCTCTCCCTACAGTGGCCAGGGTAGAAAGAGGAGAGAGAGACAGAACCAAGCCATTCTATTTATCCCAGTGGTTCTCACAATTTATTGTGTGTGTGAATCCCCTGAAGATCTTGTTAAGATTCTGATTCAATGGGTCCGAGTGGAGCCTGCATTTCTACATTCATAACATTTCTCACAGTCAGATGATACCAGCCTGCTGGCCCATGGGCAGCACTTTGAACAGAGATGGTGAACAGATCATTTCTCTGGCCCTGGTGACATGATGATGGCCTGACCTATATTCCGTAGCTGTTGCTATATGTCTATTGAGGGCTCCTTACTAGGTGATCTCCTGATCAGTTATATTCTTGAGATGCAGCACACATGAATTTCAGTTATTAACTGCTACAAACATCTAAGAATGTTCACACAGACCAGTAGACCATATGTTTTCTCTTCTGTATGAATCAAGGATATGTTCTACTCAAAGCGTCTCTTCATATAAATACCTATTTCATGACATTGTGCCTCCAACTGTTTTTCTCTAATAGAAATGTGAAAACAGATAAAGGAGTAACAACACATTTTTTTTTCCTGGTACTCACAGAACTGTTTTTACTCCAGCCTGAAAAGATTGTGCAAATTAAACGTGTCCCTTTCCAACCTGTTTAACTGTTGGAAACGGTTATGTTTAAACACGGATGTGAGGAGGCTTCTTTTTCCTCTCTTGTCAAGACATATCAGTGAGAGGGGTATTCTTACGTGCCCATCTTCTTCCGGTGACACGTGCATATTGTGGAATTCAGTCATTAGGTTTAGGTTACAGAGTTAGTGGATATTTATTTTCTAGAATGAATTCATTCTTGCAAGAACAAAAGGAAAATTGAAACCCTTGGAAAATTTTATGTTTGTCAATTGGGTCAAGCTATTCCCTAAAGTCACTCTTTCCTTCGTTATCTGACACAAAGTCTGTGTATTATTTGCAAGAATAGTGGATGTATAGAGATTTAATTTGATTGTAAAATATGTTTTCATGGTCACTTGCGGCCTTTATTTTTTTCCTACCTCATGTTTATTCCTTTTTATCTTCCGGACCTATTTCTTGCCTTCCATGGAATCCGCTTACTCAAAATACCCTTCACATTTTTCTTAAAAACTTAGATGCCTATAAAAGAAAGAAAATTAGTGAAATATTTCTTTCCCAATGGAAAACATCCATTAGATCTGTTGTCAAAAACCTGTGAAGGGTCCATGATTTTGCTATACTTGGAAGCTAACAAACTTGCCTGCCATAGTCTCAGTGTCCTGAGAGAAGATACAAGATTCCTAGATCAGAAACAAAGCACATTTACTCCTGGCATAAGGAGACAGCATGAGCTTCCTATCCGTTTTGGTTTTCTGTGTTGCTCCCACCATAGATCCTCAGGGGTGAAGTAGAACCAGATGCTGTCCATGCAGTAAATTCATGTTATGGCTGAGGAACTCTGAGGTTAGGGCATATGAATATATTTTTTAAGTGTATTTATTTATTTTGAGAGGGAGGAAGAGAGAAAGAGAGAGAGAGAGAGGAGACAGATCACAAATGGGTGAAAAGCAGAAAGAGAGGAAGACAGAGAATCCCAAGAAGTCTCCGTGCACAGCACAGAGCCCGTTGCAGGGCTCGGACACAGGAACCGTGAGATCATGACCTGAACTGACGTTGGACGCTAAATCAACTGAGCCACCCAGGTGTCCCAGGACATCCGAATCTTTTATAATAGGATGCAAGCAAAGTTGCCCAACATTTACCCTGGTGGGAGATAATGATCTTTGTTATACTGGGTAGTAAACAAGCCTGCCAAGTCTCCATCTTCCTAGAAAGTTCCCTACACAAACATTCTTGAAAACACAGTTGCACAGAAAGCTACCAGTACTACTGCCTAAAAGAGGTAATATGATAATATTAAAATAATATTAATAATAATATTATTATTAATATCATTAATAATAAATAATAATAATAACATAATAATAAAATGTGACATCCATGGCCAGTTGTCTCCCAACGTTCATAAACTGATTTCTGTATTTTCAGATGTAAGACATCAGCCCTAAGTTGACAAATATAAAAGAGTATTTTAAAATTTCATTTGGACATCTGTCACCATGAGAAGTAATTATTTTATTTCGCAAAAAGGGCAGCATGATGAGAGCTTTGGAGTTTGAAAGTCCTGAATTTAACTGTGGCTCAGCTACAGCTAGACGAATCTCTGTGGATGATACACCTTACCTGTTTACACCTCAGACATTGGAAAAGTAAGGAGGGCATAGAAGCATTTCTGCAGAACCAATCTCCCAGCACAATGTCTGGAAATTGAAGGAAATCACTGGGTATTTCACCTCTCAACATTCTTCTTTCCATCTCTTACTCTAAGTGTTTACTCCTATAAATAAAAGCACACTAGCCTTCTCACCCAATTCTAAATATTCATGAGAAGACCTCACTGGTCTGCTATTTACTTTCAATTTTTTCTCTGACTAACTAATCAAAGCAGAAAAATAAAAGGAGATATAGTCTGAACCAGAGGCATAGAAAGCAGACATGCTGAACTGAAAACCTTATTGCAAAATAATTGTAGGAAAGCCATTGTCAACAGAGACCCAGTCTCACTGTTGTTCTCTTCAGGCACCTCACATATCAGTTGGAAAAGAACGCAAACTTCAAAAGCATGCCCACCTTAAATCCACCTCTATTGCTTAGTCTATAAATTAGTAAAGTTATCACAATGGAATGTCTATATATAAAATAAGTTTTAAAATAAATACCAGAGGAGGAGGGGGGAGGGGTGGATTAAATAGTTGATAGGTGTTAAGGAGGAACACCAGGTGTCGTATGCAAGTGATGAATCACTAAATTCAACACCTGAAACTAATATTGTACTGTATGTTAACTAACTGTAATGTAAAAAAAATTAAGTTTATTCATTTTTGAGAAAGAAAGAGAGACAGAGCGTGAGCAGAGGAAGGGAAAGAGAGAGAGGGAGACACAGAATCCAAAGCAGGCTCCAGGCTCAGAGCTGTCAGCACAGAGTCCAACACGGGGTTTGAACTCATGGACCCTAAGATCATGACCTGATAACAGGTTAGACACCTGAGCCACCCAGGTGCCCCTTAACTAATGTGAAGTTAAATAAAAATTTTGAAAAAGAAAAAAGAAAAGAATATGTATCTATCCTGTTGTAGAGATCCAATGAGATTACACTTGAAACACCTATCAGTCTATTGTAGGTGTACAAAAAACTTTGTTTCCTCCAGAAAACTTCACCTCTTCTTTCTTTCTTTTTTTAAAATCTTTATTTATTTATTTTGAGAGAAAGAGAGCTTGTGTGCCCGTGTGTGCAGGTGGGCAGGAGAGGGGCCGAGAGAGTCCCATGAAGGCCCTGCACTATCAGCGCAAAGCCAGATGAGGGGCTTGAACTCACAAACCATGAAGCCTGACGCTTAACCCACTGAGCCACCCAGGTGCCCCTCACCTCTTCTTTCTGTCTAATATTTGTATCACAAAGTTCGTTTTTAGCTATTTGAGGACTTCCTGAGCACCATCGAGAAACAGCCCTGTGTTCTTGCCCTTCTTTCCAACTGCTTTTATGTTTCTTCCTAAATCTAGTCACCAGAATTCTCAAATGAGTGACCAATGTACATTACTTAATAAACTTTCTTTTTTTTTAAGTTTATTTATTTATTGAGAGAGAGAGAGAGGGAGGGAGAGAGAGAGAAAATCCCAAGCAGGCTTTGCACTATCAGCACAGATCCTGAAGTGGGGCTTGAACTCACAATCTGTGAGATCATGACCTGAGTGGAAATCTAGAGTTGGATGCTTAACCAACTGAGCCAGGCGCCCCAGTACTTAAGTTTTCTTAAGTTTTTTTTTAATGTTTATTCGTTTTTTGAGAGAGAGATAGTGGGGGATGGGCAGAGATAGAGGGGAGCAGAGGATCCAAAGCAGGCTCTGAGTTGACAGCAGAGAGCCCCATGCAGGGCTCGAACTCACAAACCATGAGATCATCACCTGAGCTGAAGTCGGATGCCCAACTGACTGAGCCACCCAGGTGCCCAACTTAATGAATTTTATTAAGCCCGAGCCTTCTATCAATCATAATCTTGAAGTAAATTAATTCAAATCAAATGCCAAATAGCCCATGTTGGCCATTCTTTTCAACACTTCATGCCATCCTTTGTGGATGATTATACGGATTATGTATCTTCCAAAAATCTCCATAATGTTTCTAGTCCTCCATGCTCTCTGAGGACATTTCACTCCCCATCAAGAGATAGTCTATTTCCCTCCCTTTGGGCGGGCCTATGTCTACCCTGACCAACAAAAAATGACAAAACCATGCTATATGACCTCCAAAGCTAGAGCATAAAAGGAACATAGCTTTTCCTGGCTCTCTGTGTTGGCTGTTTTCCCTTTGAGCCCAGCCACCATACTGTAAAGAAGACAGACCACAATTCAAGGCTGTGTATGGTGTTCCAGACTACAAGCCCAAGTAATGTCCCAGCTGACAGCCCCGTTCCACTGCCAGATACAAGTAAATAGACTTCAGGTGATTCTAGCTTTTAGTTTCTAAGTTCCTCCAGGCTTTGCTTCTTCCCAGTGGAGGTTGCAAACATCATGGAGCAAAGAGGATCTAACCCCACTATGCCTTGTATTAATTTCTGACCCATGAATTCTATAAACTCAATCAATGCTTTACATGACTAACTTTTGAGGTGTTTATAACACAGACCTGGTAACAGGAACATACTCCTTACCAATCTTTGCTTCTGAAAATTGTCTCACTTTCACCCCTACGCCTTCTAGGGTTTCAATTCTCTTCTGCTCTGGCTCTTTCTCCACTCTGCATTGACCCCAAGATTTTCTCCCTAGATCTTTCCTCTCACCTGTACCCTGTTCATCTTGTAGAGTCTATGTCCATGCTAAATATCTTCAAGCCTTTGTCTCAGGACCACAATTCTTTGGGAGCAAGTCTCCTAAGGATTAAATTTTAAGGAGACTCTTTCTCTCAGGATCATGCACATGTCTCCATAAATTTGGACCATAGGAATCTCACTTGCCCTCAGCCCTGACTCTTAATCTGTCTCTGTTAGTTCCCCATTTAAATCCTAGCCTTGGAGTGCCTGGGTGGCTCAGTCAGCTAAGTGTGTGACACTCTTGGTTTCAGCTCAGGTCATGATCTCATGGTTTCTTGAGTCCAAGTTTTGTGTTGAGCTCTGTGCTAATAACACAGAGTCTGCTTGGGATTCTCTGTCTCCCTCTCTCTCTGCCCCGCCCCCTTTCCATGCTGTCTCTGTCTCTCTCAAAATAATAAAAAAATGAATTAAAAAATAAATCCTAGCCTTGTATATGTAATTCAGGGATAAAAATGTGCAGGCTCACAAGTTTGACTTTCTAGTTTGATTCTCAAGTTTGCCATTAACAGGCTGTGTCATAGAGATTATTTTAACTCTAAGTACTTTAGTTTTGTCATCTATTAATGGAGATAGTGGTATTATTTATCTCTTAGGACTAATGGAGAGATTAATGAGTTAATGAAAACAAAGACATTACAACAGTATCTGTAATAGAAACAGTTAGTGTTGGTTATAATTGTCCTTTATCATATGTACCTCCTCATTATAATAATTTCCACAAATGTAAAATTGAACTTTTGGTCAAAACCTAAAAGTAACACTTCCTCTGAGTCTCTCTACTTGTCCTAACATTATTTAACTCATATAGGCCCAAATTTAAAATCATCTTTGAACTACAGTCTTCCTTCAACCAAACAAATGTGGTAATTTTTTGTGCTAAGATCACCTTACCCTTTTCTCTTTTTGTCTGGTGTTTTCGTCTTCATATATTTGATGAAGTCTTGATTTAGTCTTGATGAAGTCTTGATGAAGTCTTGAAGATTTTGATCCCAAAGTCTCAGTGGGATCACCAACCCTACCCAAACAATTAAAATTTAAAAGATGTTACAAAAACATCTCCGTGACTACTGGTCACTCCCTCAGGCTGTCATACATCACTCTCCCAAGCTGATTTATTGTTCTATACTCTTTTTTTTCTGGGTCTCTCATCAAAAATCATCCAGGTTTCCCTATTTCCTTCTATAACAGTCTCTACATCTCAGCCTTCGTATCAATGTTATCTAGTAAGTAAACTTGATTAAGTTATCAGACCTCATTTTTCATTAACATATAAAATGCTTTCTCCAAGTAGATAGTCTTGAATGTGCCATAAGGTAAAATTTCTAATTTAAACATATGTCTTTGTATGTTGTGCTTTGTTGTAGCTTCTGATATACATAACTCCTTTTCATTTTTGACCTTTCAGATTTGCTATGTTTTGTACATAAGTATTATTATTATAGAGCACTTTTTAATATCACATAATATTTCAGAGAAATATAAGCATAGGACTCTGCAGGAAAATAAAAGGATCATCATTTTTTTTTAAAGTTTTGTTTACATGGAAAACTTAGCTGACCAGAATTATCGCCTTTGCACTCCAGGATTCCAGATAGCATGGAAGTTATTGATAGTCTTAGATGGAATTGGACTATTTTCTTATTTCCCCGTGCAAAGTTACATATTTCTGATATTCTATGAGAGTAAGCAAATCAGACACAAATTGATATGACTAGACCACATAATCATAGAATCATTGAAAAATTCATAGATGTTATGATCTGATGTTCTGGCCAGTTTTACATAAAATATAAAACATGTGATTTACAATTATCTTTTAACTGTCATGAAATTTATTCTGATATTTCATAAAATTCAAACAAGGTCCCCCTTTAACACCCAGTTGAGAGCTTAAGTTATGAACAAGTGATGTTGAATTTATTACTGTTTTATTTACATGTTCTGGGCATCTCGAAGCTTTACAAAAGTCTGTATCATCAGCTATATAATATTGTGATTATAATTTTGGTATTATAATCAAAGGCAATAACCAAATAAGATCATCCCTCAAATCAATTATAATTTTGTCTGAGAACAGAGAAATACCAGCTGGAAAAATAGTTTGCTAAGCAAATTGGTGGATTGTTGGAAGTTTTTTTAAAAGAGGTTGAAAAGAGAAAAGTCAGTCATGGAAGCCTACCATTTTGATTTATCAAACTGAAGAGAAAATAAAGAACAATCTTGCAGGGAGATATCTCAATAAGACTATATTTTGCAAAAAACAAAAAACAAAAAAAAAAAACCTTTCTCCCATAAGGCTTGGATAGTTTATAAATAATTAATATTCTTTGACCAAATACATTGATACATTACAGATGAACCTTCCCTAAGAGTTAGAGAAGGGACAAGAAACTGTCTTAAAAGGCTGTGACTGATGCATGTCGCAAGCCTCTGTTATTTGCATCAGGAATTTCTCTAATTCAACAAGCAATTAAAAAACTTGCATGAGAAGCCTATTGGGACACCTGCTTTCAAATTGTAGAAATAATATCTGATCCTCACCCTCATCATCTGTAATATTTAATATCCACCATTGGACCTGTTAAGAGAAATGCATGAAATCAAATATGTTTGCTCCAAGGACATAATGCATTTGTGATGAAGAAAATGCAAATTGGTACAGAGCCAACTGCCTCATTCCTGATTTCTTATAATTAACAATGAACAAAAAAAGATCCAAAACGTCTGGGTTCTATTAGATAATTGGAAATCGTGAATTCAGTCTGGCTTATATTTGAAGCACTGTCTAATGGATTGAAGAATGGCCAACAGTCTAGATCTAAAGTTACATGATAAATAGAAGCTTATTCAGCCAGGAGGCTTCCCTGCGTGGTGCCATGGGGATGAGAGTTGGTTGCATTTTATTTGTCATTATTATTAATGATGTGGAACAGAGGATAAGCAGCAGAAAAATTAAATAAGCAGGCAATAGAATATTGGAAATAGTTGCATGTCAGTGCAATACAGTGATGGGGCCCAAAGCAAGTTGAAAATCTATAATGCACCCAAGAGATGACTAAACAATATTTAATCTAGAAAATAAGAAAATGCACATAAAAGCAAACACTTAAATTCAGGAAACACAAAACTAAATCAATCTAAAAAGAATCCAGTTGAAATAATTAAAACTTGACGGGTGTAGAGTAAATCATATATGCAGCTTTAATATTTTCAAGCATCAAGGGGTCTCTTAATACTATACGTACTTCCCCTTTGTTTTAATTAATCACAGGTGTAATGTCAGATTAATATATTAATATTTACTGTAGATGTGTACGTAACTGACAACATATGGGTTGTTATAGATTTTCCCGGAAATATGCTATGAACCAAAGTAAGAAGGACAGGGATTTAGAAAGAATTCAGCTTCTTTTCGGATGTTTTTTCAGGACTCTACCAGTGTGGAAAGTGTGGTAGTGTCATACCTCTTTTGGACAGGAGAGGTGAGTAAAGTGCCTAGTGAATTATGCCGTCTGCTCTTGCTCTGTAGAGTCTCATTTAGTTATGTATTCTTGACTAAATAAATTAAGATTTATTGTAGGCATGTGTGGTCACTTCCCACAAACTCAGAACCTTTCAACACTAGAGGCCCATTTCAGAATTGCCTTCTATGTGATTCTAATTATCTTTCAGCTGTTCCGTCTATGCAACAATTTTTATGATTTAATACATTTTGAATGGCAAATGAGAAAATAAGGGGGAAAAGTCAGGACTGTGTGCAAGAAAATAAGACTCTTGAGGATAATGATTGGCCCTCACCTCGATACACATTATGGCTGATTGCTCTCTCTCTCTCTCTCTCTCTCTCTCTCTCTCTCTCTCTGTGGGAAGATGGGGCTAAGCCAGGACTAGAGCCACTGATCAACACGAGAGAGTCAATTTATTGACTCCAACTGTAATAAACTTCAAAAAGGTATATAACAAATAACAAAATACAAAAAAGAAAATCAAGATGCTGCTGAGTTGGTCATAGATCCACCAAATTGTATTGGCTCAGGCTATAGTAATCACATTAAAACATTCTTGGAACAGACACAGCCAAATATCGAATCATGGGCTCCCAGAACGGAAAATGAGATTAGGTCATCTGTATTAACCCTCTAACTAGATGCATAAATTCCAAATAAGTGGTCGTGTATCTTCTTATTGCACACTTCCAATACCGGAGAATTCACTGCCTCACTAGGCAGTTCATTCCATTCCAGGGCATCTTAAATTATTTGAAAGTCCTGTCTTCCATTAAGCCCAAATCTACCTCCTAATAATTTCCAATTGTGGGTCTTAGTTTTTCACTCTGTGGCTATGAAATAGAAAGGAGCCCAACAATTTCTCTTTCACCCAGGCCAGTAAATATTTGAAGACAGCAATCGTGTTGGCCTAAGTCTTAGTCACAGGCTAAATACCATGTTTTTTTTCCTCAGCTCTTCTCTTGATATGTCCTCAATTGCATACCCACCATTTTCTTGGCCTCCGTCTATCTCTTCATATCCAGTTTATCTTCGTCATTCCAAAAGGTATTTTCTAGGATTTAGTCTGCCACTACTCTAAACTGTCCCTCAATTCTCATGAAGCAGAGTGGTACCATTACCATCTGGTGCTGAACACTGAGTTTGTTCTACTGCCAAAAACAACAACAGCTCTTCTAGAACCTCTCTTGTCTCATGATGGTTACCTATGTAGGATAACATTTGGTCCCTTCTCTCAAATCTCTTTTTTCTCATTGAGAGATCACTGGTGCCTCAATAATATTTAAGCAAAACCAAAACCATAAAACTTTATTGTTTTTTCATCAGAACACAATTTAATTAATCCAGGAATGTGAACATCAGTGAAAAAGCTGACTAAAAATTGAATTTGTACTTCTTTATTGCATATATTGCAAAAATCAAAAACTTTATCATTCTTAGGAAAATACTTTTCAGGCTATAAATATGGCCTCCTGACCATCACTAGCCATGCTCTGAATCTATAACCAAACAAAAACCATACTTTGGAGGATTATTGACAGACCCATCTTCTTGTCACAGAAAATCAGACAGTTGATGGTTAATATGCACATTTTGATTCTTCAGGTGTATACAATTGCCCTACTGAATTTCTGATCACTCTAGAAATTGGTACTATTTTTTTAATATAATTTATTGTCAAATTGGCTAACATATAGGGTGGAAAGTGAGCTCTTTGTTTTGGGGTAGATTCCTGTGGTTCATCGCTTACATGCAAGACCCAGTGCTCATCCCAACAAGTGCCCTCCTCAATGCCCGTCACCCATTTTTCCCTCTCCCCCACTACCCGATCTACCCTGTTTGTTCTCTGTGTTTAAGAGTCTCTTATGGCTTACCTCCCTCCCTCTCTGTTTGTAACTATTTTTTTCCCCTTCCCTTCCCCTGTGGTCTTCTGTTAAGTTCCTGAAGATCCACATATGAGTGAAAACATGATATCTGTACTTCTCTGACTGTCTTATTTCACTCAGCATAATACCTTCCAGATACATCCACGTTGTTGCAAATGGCATGATTTCATTCTTTCTCATTGTCAAGTAGTATTCCATTGTGTATATGAACCACATCTTCTTTATGCATTCATCAGTTGATGGACATTTAGGCTCTTTCCATAATTTGGCTATTGTTGAAAGCATTGCTATAAACATTGGGGTACACGTGCTTCTAATTATTCAGTGCTCCTGTATCCCTTGGATAAATTCCTAGTAGTGCTATTGATGAGTCATAGGGTAGTTCTATTTTTGATTTTTTGAGGAACCTCCACACTGATTTCCAGAGCAGCTGCACCAGTTTGCATTCCCACCAACAGTGCAAGAGGGTTCCCGTTTCTCCACATTCTCACCGGCATCTGTAGTTTCATGATTTGTTCATTTTAGCCACTCTGACTGGTGGGAGGTGATATATTAGTGTGGTTTTGATTTGTATTTCCCTGATGAAGAGTGACGTTGAGCATCTTTTCATGTGTCTGTTGGTGATCTGGGTGTCTTCTTTGGAAATATGTCTGTTCATGTCTTCTGCCCATTTCTTCACTGGATTATTTGTTTTTCAAGTGTTGAGTTGGTAAATTCTTTATAGGTTTTGGATACTAACCCTTAATCTGATATGTCATTTGCAAAAATATTTTCCCATTTAATTTCTTATCCCACAGTCTCTTAGTGGAGAGCATATGATGATTTAAAATCAATTGAAGATAGAGATAGTTATTAGATTATTGATGGGTGAATGGGGAACCTAATAAATGGTAATTCTGTGTAAAAAAGGAAAGAGGGCTAGGAGAATATACATGCGTAACAAAAAACGCACTTTGTTAACTTACACACTTTCTCCTAAAATCGTTTTCCTGAGAAATGTGTGATGAGATAGTGTGTCATCTTCGAAGACAAGTAAACTAGGCCATGAATCCTTGCTCACTCACCTACTTGTTATGTGAACTTAAAGCAATTACAATTTTTTTCCAATACTAATTCCCTTCTTTATAAAATAGAGATAATTCCAGCAATTACTTTCAAAGAATTAAAAAGATAATTAAATAAAATAATGTACTAAATTGATGAACCCGATTTGTGGTATGGAGCTCTACATATAGGCACTGTAACTTCCTCTTCCTCCTAATACCTAAAATATGATTCATGAAAAATTTTAAGTTTACAGATAAATCTATAATAACTCTGATTACTTTTAATTCAGACCTTACCCTAGGACTAGATGAATGCCAATGAATTGTAATTTGAGGGGAAATGAAAGTGGTTTTGCCTGAAAGCATCTCTTCCACCTCACTGCCATTTTGTCATGTTCCCTTGTGAGTAATTTTTCAAATCTCTCTGTGAGAGCTGAATCACCAGGAAGTGTAGGGGAAAGTGTAAGAAGGTAGATAAGGCAGAGACGCAGGTATGAGTCACTGATCATCCAGAGAAGGTCAGCTCAGGAAAGATGCTTCTGCATGCCTGGTAAATGGGAAAGCTACAGAATGGGTGATAATGGGGAAAAGAGACTACTTGGTCCTCTTTGGAAAGTCCCCAGAAAAAAACCTGAAGTATTTATCTACTAGCATGGACCAGACCCATACCTAATTGGCATCAGATGGGCATTCCAAAAGTAACAGAAGAAAGGGGAAGAAAGACTCATGTTTGAGAAAGACTTCAAACTTAACCAGAAGAATAATACCAAGTGTCAGGGCACAAGACTCATGGCAAAGCATTGACTAGAATAAGACAATCAGAAGAGAGTCATGGGGATTAAGAAATGTGCCGGAAAACAGGAGTTAATATGAAATGAAGGATTCAAAGCAGGGGTGCTAGACTTGCATTGCTAATGGTCAGTGGTCTCTGGGTATGGGGAGTGGGATCCTACAAGGGTCCAGACAGAGAGAAAACAACAAAACAAATACTCTTTTAACCATACCCCATGTTGGCCATGACCAAAGCAACATGGTAGTTCAATTTCTTCTATCTTTTCATTAAGACACTCTTTTTTTTCATGACCTAGAAATACTAGGAATGTAATAATATGCATGGTTGGGCTAAATGCCTCCACTGTAATTATCCCAGGCATGTTAACCATAAATAATGAAGTTATTGGTTGGAGCTGAGTCCATAAAACAGAAGGGTAGTGATTAGTGCATCAGTGCCTGAAGCAGCCACAACTGTGTGTGGTCTTTTGTTTTGCTTTGTTTTATTTCTGACTATAGATAATGGTGGTCTCTGATTACTTTCCTTGCTTTAAATAAACTCAGTTCCACTTATTTGTTTCATTGTGGGATTTTTTTTAACCAACAAATAGACTTGATTGCTATCTTTTTGGCTGCTGAATTCTGGTTCATATTTCCCATACATGAAATAGGTAAGAAAAACATACTTTCCTTGAATAAAAATTTTAAAAAATGTATTTGTAAGCACAAATCACATCTATCACTTTAATCACGGTGTGACTAAATCAGATGTAGTTTTTAAGGATTCTTTTTGCTACAAATAATGTGTAATTTTAGTTCTTAAAAGGCTGTCTTAAAAAGGTCAGCTGTGAGTTGTGGGTCTTTTGTCAAGAGCCTTTATTTCAGATGTGTATGTTAGCATAAAATGTGTAACTTCGTTGTGCTAATAAGCACACATACATTGTGGCAGAGTAGGACAAGACCATGCTATAGGCTCAGACTAACCCTGATTCGGTTCAAAGCCCCTGAACTTACCAGCTGACCTTGGATAATGTATTTAATGTCGCTGAACCTCAGTCTCCTTACCTGTAAAACTTTTACACACATAAAACTGGTGGCTTCTCTAGCAAACAGAAAGTGTTTATCATACAGTGGCCAATATTATTATCATCCATATGTATATATCATGTAGTGGTCAATATTATCATCATCAATATGCATAAACATTTAGCATAATGCCTGTACATAGATACTATTTAACAAAGAGTGCAGAATATTTTTGTCTTTGTATATTCGGGGTAGACCATTAGATACAACACTATATATATATTTATATAGTGTCATATATATTCTATACGACAGATACAGAATAAGTGATAGCATGCACAGCATGATATGAATAAACTAAAGACTATTCTTCCACAAGAAGAGGTGAGGGTCATCTAGGTTAGGAGCACATGCATAGGAGGCTCTTCATAACCACCCGATAACAGGGATGATTTAGAATCCACGTAAAGCTACTGGTACAAAGTTAAACTCACAATAGTGGCTTAATAAATGTTAGCTATTATTGTGTTCTCCATAAGCAGTATCAGACCTAATAACTTTATTCGTTGCTTCAATTGATCCCCATATCAATACTGAATATTTATGCTTCTTAAGTGGATTACCTTTACTTTAAGAGGCCAGTTTTCATTTTCAATAAACCCCCTGCTATTTTGTTTTGTTTTCCTTTTTTCAAAGTGTGTAGGCCCTTATTGATACAGGGCTTATCTAAAACAAACAACATGAGTCTGTACAAAGGAGAGAGTCAAGTGAAAGGAAAGAGATGTCTGTGTCAGAAGCACAGTAAATGCGGGCAGATTGGGTGTTTGCTGCAGATGCTACTTTGCTGACACGGGGAAGCACATACATCATTCTGTCAGTGCGTGGTGTTTCTGAGCTCGACAATCACCAGGCAAGCTCACGGTGAGGTACAAATGCCTGGAGATAAATATGAAGGGGATATTTCTCTTAAGGAATTTCCTCCACTGAGCACAATTCCAAGAATAAGGACCATAACGCCTTCAACCTAAGAATTCACCTTAGCCAGATTTCAATATCGTATTTTTCAGAAATAATAATAAAGAAGAAAACAAGTTATTTTAAAAGTATCTTGTTATTGTTTTACTTGTTTGGTTTTGTAATTGGCCAGTGTTCATGCCTGGGTAAAACTGGTATGAGATTTGGATTCTGAAACTAGAGCAAATTCACCCAAGACTCACTCCAAAAACATACATATACGCTCCAAACAGAAGAACAAATAGAAATTTTCAAGTACTATTTGACACAAGCTTAAGAATAAATCTATTCCATGTACCACAGATTTAAAGTCCTCAGGCATATGTGCCTACTGGAAATCAAGCACTATGTCTGAAATAAACCAAATCCTTCTACCTTTCTTTCCTGAATTCTTTTGTTGATTTAAGTTTGCCAGCTATATGCAGGAGAGCTCTATATTATGCTTGGCAATTGAACATATCCTTGTGAGATATTTTGTGACAAGGGTGTAGGCCACCATTATGATTAAGCAGAAAAATTATGGTCCTCTGTATGGACGTTCGGAGGCACTGGCCCTCTAACTTTCCCACCATTGTTTTGTTTTGTTGTGTTATGTTGTGTTTTTCAATTTTTTTAACGTTTATTTATTATTGAGAGACAGAGCATGAGCAGGGGAGGGGCAGAGAAAGGAGGAGGCACAGAATCTGAAGGAGGCTCCAGGCTCTGAGCTGTCAGCACAGAGCCCGAGGCGGGACTCAAACTCACAAACCACGAGATCATGACCTGAGCTGAAGTTGGACGCTTAACCGACTGAGCCACCCAGGTGTCCTTTCCCACCACTGTTTTGACAAAGTCTGAGACCCTGTTTTTAAAAAGCAACTACAAACTCCAGTCCCCTTGGAGAGTGAGCACAATGACTTAATCACTAGAAGTGACTCTTGACCAATTTTCCTGATAATGGATTTGAGCCCGAATAAAGAAGAGAGAACAAAATGATGGCAAATAAAGAAGGAAGGCCATTGAGAAAGTCAAAGTTATGAAAAGGATTAAAGGAAAACTTCGCTATTGTCTCACATCAAGAAATGGTCCATAACTAGATATCAGGAGCCAATATATGTGTGCAGAAACACAAAGAAATGTAAGCATAGTTATTGTAAATTCATGGGTGAAGGTCTTTTTTCCAGTCTATTAGTAAAAAGGAAAAAAAAGGAATTTCCCAGGCTGATTAGACTTTATTAAAGGAATGATGACACTCCAAAAAAGCTCATATTTTGACCAGAAGTCCTTGAATTCTAAGAGACAAATCAGACTCAGTATGTGGAAAACTGGATCACTTGAGGCATATTATTTTCCTTTAAAGTTTTCTGTTTGACTTTTACACTTGGTTGTCTCTGATGGTGCTGCTAGGCTTGAGAGTATGAAATGTATGGCTCTAGGGAAAAACCATGGTAGAAGAGAAGCCTAACAAAATAGCTAATTCAGGAATGATGTGTGGTACTAGAGACTCAACGGCCACCAAAGCGGCACTTGTTTCTGTCCTTATCCTGAAAAGCTACCTTGAAACACACTTTAGAATTTACTCTAGGTATCTATAAGGATCCTGAAATTGCCCAATGATATGGAGGAGCACAATGAGAAGTTGTGCTTTAAAGTTTAGCTTTAAAGCTAAATGAAGTAGACTATTCCTAGACCTGCTCATAAGAAGAGCCTGAAGATCAAGTCTTTACCATAATTTTGTGTTTCAAATGAATTTGAAGCTCTTTGTATATGTCAGTGGTCATCAGCTATTCTTTGGTAGAACACACTCTTTGCTCCCGGAGTACGACATTTTGTGGAGATATGAAAGAGTATTGATAATCAATATCCAGTAAGTCGCTGAGATTCAACCAAGCCTGAATATGGCTAAAAACCTCTTTGGCCCCTGCATCATAGGATCATGGTGACAAAGGGTGTTATCTTGCTCCTTCTGCTCAGATGCAGCTGACATTTGCAGTGGAAGAGTGACTGGCCAACAGCCTTGTAAAGCAGAAGCATAGCTGTTAAATTGTGATATTTGTGGCATCAGAGGTACCGTGGTCGGGCCTTGAGCACCATCCCCCTGGCAGCAGTATACCCAAAGGAGAAGGAGAATTTCTCACCCCAATCCAGAGTCAAATCTTATTTTTGTGTCTATGAAGATAAGATAAGATAAGATAACATTTAGACTATATTACTCCTCTGCATGATCCTTCTATGATCTGCTAGAGCCATCACACCTCTTTACATTGCTTAGTGGTCATAAGCAGAGTTAGCCTGACTTTTGACTGACAATCCTTTCCTGGTGCATCATCTCATGAGTAACTTTGCTCAAAATGTCTTGGTGTTGAAAATATGATTTGCACTCCCCAACATCATCCTTTGAAGCATTCCTCCACTTGCTCTCTTCTTTTCTTGAATTTTTCTGGGGTACATGCCTAGAAATGGAATCATTAAGTCTTATGGTGACTATGTTCCATAACCTTTCAAGGGGCAGCCAGACAGTTTCCCAAAGGACTGTAACATTTACATTCCCACAAGTAGTGAATAAGGGTCCCAGGTTCTCCACATGCTTTTCAATACCTGTTATTAGTTGTATTCTTGATTATAGGCACATTAATTGGATATAGAGTCGTATCTCAGTTATGACTTACATTTCCTTAATGGTTAATGATGTAGCATATATTTTCAGGTGCTTATTGACCATTTCTATATCTTCTTTGCAAAATATCTACTCAAATCCTTTGCACACTTTAATTGAGTTATGTATCTTTATTTTTGCATTAAATAATTATTTTTGTATCCTGGATACTTGTTTCTTGTCACATACATGAGTTTCAAATATTTTCTTCTATTCTGGTGGTTGTTGTTTCACTTTCTTGATGATAGCATTTGCAAAACAGAAATTTAATTTTGACTAAGTCCAAATTATCTATTTTTTCTACTTGTCGTTTGCATTTCTGAGGTCCTATCTAAGAAATTATTACCCAATCCAAGATCATGACTATTCATTCATATTGTCTCCTAAGAGTTGTATAATTTTAGCTGTTATATTTATGTCTATAATCCATTTTAATTAATTTCTGTGTGAGATATGATGTTGGGATCCAACTTCGTTCTTTTCTTTGTGGCTATTCAGTTAACATCAGCATTATTTGTTGAAAAGACTATTCTTTCCCCATTTAACTGTCTTGGCACCTTTGTTGAAAATTGGTTGACTATATAAGCCAGGATTTATTTCTGAACTTCAATTGTATTTCATTGAGCTATATATAGTTTCATTAACCTCGTAATACATTGCTTTGATTACTGTCACTGTATATGTTTTCAAATAAAAAGAGTGAGGAGTGACTTTTAATAGATACAGGATTTCTTTTTAATAATTTTTTAATGTATTTATTTATTTTTGAGAGAAAGAGAGACAGCTCATGAGCAGGGGAGAGGCAGAG
Source organism: Panthera uncia (assembly GCF_023721935.1). Classification (NCBI taxonomy): domain Eukaryota; kingdom Metazoa; phylum Chordata; class Mammalia; order Carnivora; family Felidae; genus Panthera; species Panthera uncia. The sequence goes on along the minus strand of NW_026057584.1, from coordinate 106,086,073 downwards.
AGAAAGAGACACAAAATCTGAATCAGGTTCCAGGCTCTGAGCGGTCAGCCCAGAGTTCAACACAGGGCTCTAACCCAGGAGCCATGAGATCATGACCTGAGCCGAAGTCAGTCGCTTAACTAATTTAGCCACGCAGGAGCCCCTGGGATTTCTTTTCAGAGTGATGAAAATGTTCTTGAATTATGTAGTAGTAATGAGGGTACAGCTCTGTAAATGTACTAAAACCATTGAATTCTACACTTTGTATGTGTAGATTTTATGGTATTTAAATTATATTTCAATAAAGATGTTTAAGAAGACAGGGAATACTTCACAGAGAAGCTGAGGTCTGATACAGTTCTGATATGAGAATTTGGCAGATGAGAAGAAAATGGGATTGCAGGAGAAGGATCTAAGGGCACAAATGCAGAGTGATACGAGGTCATACCAAGTGTTCCAGCAACCCCAAACAGTTTTGTACTAAGTGTAAAGTAGAATAAAATATGGGTGATGGCATTGAAGAAAGAATAAAGAGTCTGTTAGGAATCCCATTCTATTCAAATAAAAGGAGTTCAGATTTTAATTTGTTAACTGATATAAATATTTGACCACGTTCCATCTATATATGTACTTATATAGTTATTAATTATAAAATATAATATATATTGTTATTGGATTAATAGCACATTTATGCATTTTACAATATTCTATTTATTTTATTTTGTAATGTGCATTTATTTATTTATTTAATTTTGAGAGAATGGGAGTGTGAGCAGGATAGGAGCAGAGAGAGAAAGTCAGACAGAGGATCTGAAGTGGGATCCACACTCTCAGCACAGAGCCTGATGTGGAGCTCGATCTCATGAACTGTGAGACCATGATCCAAGTTGAAGTCAGATGCTTAACTGACTGAACTACCCAGGCACCCCATTTCACAATATTTTAAAATTATTTATAAACCATAAAATATAAGCAAGAAAAGGTAAAAATAAACACAATTTCTAATATTCATTTATCTCATTCCAAATAATAAAGGTTACTCCTGGGTTATTTGGGTGTAGCCAAATAAATATGAAATACTTGGTTATAAGGCAGGGGAGAGTATATTTCCATTTAATTTGCAATATTAAACCCAGGAAACATATCAAACTCCAAAGTGGATCCATTTTTAATAATAGAGCTTAGTCAACCTGAGATGCTTTTTGAGAAATATTTGAGGGCTTGGAGACTTATCTGGCACACTTTCAATAAAAGTCACACATTTCTTAATCTGAATCCACATGCTTTAATCCTGCTATTTCTTTAGTTATCTTCTTCATTTTTAAGGGCCAACCAATGGAGAAACAGAACAGGATACACTCTGCCTACTTTTCTGGCTTCAGTAGAAAATGATTTGCATCATGATGCTACTTAAACTTTGCCCTTTACGATTACCTAGTTAAAAACAAACAAACAGCAAGGTAAATTCCTGTTTCTCCTTGATTATTGGAAGAAAGGACAGTTTGCTAAAAGACTGGAAGGAAATGGTCTCCAGTCTTCTTTTACCTTTCCTGTGTGTGTGTGTGTGTGTGTGTGCTGGAGGAAGGTCTCATATTTCACGAACCAGCATACAAAACTCTTATTATTTTATTTGGTCCTATTTTCAATTTGTATTACAGTAGAGGGAAAAAGAGTTTCCAACTTCCATGTTATAAATGAAGAGATTAAAGGTAAGAACTGGAGGCAGACGGTGTGCTTACAGGCAGAATAAATGCTCCTCACCTTAGAAATCAATCAATCAAACTGGAGGCAGAAGCACACGGTGGCCTCTCAGCCCAAGCCTCGTCTGAGGTTTCCTGAGAGCCTTGTGGCTGGGCTGATGCTTGGTGTGCCTGCTCCCGAAGCCACTAGAGGCAGGGCACCCCAGGTGGAGGGGCCACCATCCTTAGTCACGACACACAACGGGACGCGGACCTCTGCCGCTCCTGGCAGGGACCTCACCTGGTGCTTGAAGCCTGCTTTGGCAGAGAAAAAAATGGCAGCAAGTAGGTGGGCTGCTCTAGAGGACACCAGTGACCAGGTGGAGGCCTAGGTCACCAAACTGAACGTTATGAAAAACAAGACAGAAGAGGCTCCGCTAATTTTGCATGGTGTTCACCTTGCCTTTCGCAGCAATAACAAGAAGGCCATCACTTACACATAAATAAAGGTAAATAAAAACTAACATTTGTTAGTCATTCTGCACAATACGTACTTACTTAACATCAACAATCTGTTGTAATTCTTACCTAAACTTTGCCATTTAGGTTTTCTCTCCCCTTACCACGTGGGGAAACAAAGTTTAAAAGATCATAAAGTGGAAAGCAACTTGCCAAAATGTAGACCCAAGTTCTTTTTATACTAAAGAAGTATTTCTATATCTATTAAATAAGCACCTATTGAGCAAATACTAATTTAGAACAGACACTAATTTAGAAGTTATATACATGAGCATGTGGGGAAGCAACACCAGAAAAATGTCAGAAGAAGAGTTTCTGATGTCTTCCCCCAAATACCACCAACTTTGACAATAGCCCATTGATAAGAGTATCTTTGTGGAAGTCAGTGAGCCCACCATTTAAGTTCCAGAACCCCACTGTAGAGAAAGAACGCCAACTAGTATGTTTTCAAAACTGTAAGAACAGTTTCACTGCACCAGGGGCATCCCTCCTCTAAACCAGCTCAGCTCAGAGCAGACTCTTTCTCACTCTGTGACTGTACCACGGTGTGTGACATGAGCATGTGACTTCCCCAGCTGTGCTGCCACTTCATTCTTGTCCTGTTCATGATGCTGAGGTATCTGTATGACTTGGGGAAGGGAGAGTGGGCAGTGTAGAAGTGCAGGAAGAACAACAGCCATGGTTCTCCAAGGGCATGAAAGGAATAGGAATCCCACTAACCACTATGCAGACTCCCTTGAAAAGCTCACCATGAGCTTCTTGGGATGCCTTGGCTTAGACTCCCTCCCCCTCAGTGGCCCATAGACACCCCATATGCTCCACATGCCTCATTCACACACACACCCACCCTGTGACTGACTCCATGTGTCGTGTCCCCAGGGGCATGACTGCAAACCTTTGCAGACCGCTAATGAGCATGCACAGAAGGCTGGCTGCTGAGGGAGAAAGAACACAGAACTGAGAACTTAGTGCTGCTCTAGGGAAAGCATACAGAAGGCTGTCAGCACCCAGGCTGACTTTGCAGAACTGAGGGGAAGCATTCAATCTTAATATATTGTTTCCCTTATTAGGGAACATATGTGGAGTAGGCACACCATAGAAAAGGTTTTAGAAAACCTCAGATTTTCCAGTAAGGGTGACAGAGGGTATTTCTCTCCCGACACAGGCCCACAAAGAGTAGAAGGGGTCACTACTTCCTTAAATGCAAAGAAAGCAAGGCAAGACTTCAGCAAACATGAAAAATTAAGTGAATATAACACCACCAGAGGAAAACAATAATTTTCTAGAGAACGAGAAAGGGATGGAAATCTGCAATTTGCCCCATCATAGTTGCCCAATTTGCCCAAAATAGTCATTTCAAGGAAGTTCAGTGAGGTACAAGAAAACACAGAAAAACAATTCAGTAAAATCAGGAAAACAACACATGAGCAAAACAAGAAATTTAACAAACAGATAGAAATCATAACAAAGATCCAACCAGAAATCCTGGAACCGAAGAATACAACTAATAAAATAAAAAGTACAATAGAGCATTGACATCACTCTTGATCAAACAGAAGAAAGAAACTGTGAAGTCAAAGATAGCTCATCCAAATAGAGGAGAACAAAGGGGAAAAAAATAATGTCAAAGTGTGAAGAAAGCATGTGGATTACAAGATACCATATAAGAAAGCTACATATATAATGGAGTCCCAGAAGAAGAAGGGAGCAAGAAAGAACACATAAAACTCATTTAAAGATAATGCTTGGGGTGCCTGGGTGTCTTAGTTGGTTAAGTATCTGACTCTTGATTTCAGCTCAGGTCTTGATCTCATGGTTTATGAGATTGAGTCCCTACCCCACCCTCACGTAAGACTGTGTTGAGCCTACTTGGGATCCTCTCTCTGTCTCTCTCTCTGTCTCTCTCTCTGTCTCTCTCTCTCTCTTCCTCTCTCTCTGTCCCTTGACCACTCATGCTCTTTCTCCCTCTCAAAAAAAAAAAAATGGCTAAGGGGTGCCTGGCTGGCTCAGTCAGTAGAACATGTGATCCTTGATCTCAGTTGTAAGTTCAAGCCCCATGTTGGGCATAGAGCTTATTTTAAATTAAAAATAATAAAATAATAAAATAAAATAAGTGGACAGGGATGTCTGGGAGGCTCAGTTGATTAAGCATCCGACTCTTGATTTCTGCTCAGGTCATGATCTCACAGTTTGTGGGACTGAGCTCTGTTTTGGGCTCCACGCTGGCAGAGCACAGCCTGCCTGGGGTTCTCTCTTTCCCTCTCTCTCTGCCACTTTCCCACTTGCTTTCTCTCTCTCTCTGTCTCTTTCAAAACAAAAACATAAGTTACAAACAATAAAATAAGTGAAAATAATGGCTACAACTCTCGAATTCTGGGTAGAGTTTTGGAGATCCAAGCTCATGAAGCTTGTAATTATCAAAAAAGATTGAACAAAAAGATAATCTCCCTCAAAACATAATAAAACTGTCAAAAAATATTAAAATCAGGAAGATGAAAATAATTCCTCACACGTAGGGAATTTCCATAAGGCTGTCACTGGATTCCTCTGCAGAAAACTTATTAGCCAGCACAGAATGGGATAATATGTTCAGAGGAAAAGAACCGGCAACCAAGAATACTTTACCTGGCATAGCTGTCTTTCAGAAACTGTGGAGAGATATAGAAATTTCACAGACAAATGGAAAAAGAAACTCCATCAGTTCTAGACCTGATTTATAAGAAATACTAAAAGGAGTTCTTCATGCTGAAATGATAGGACACTAATCAGTAACATTAAACACTTGAAAATATAAATCACTATGGTAAAGGTAAGTATAGAATAAAATTAGATTATTTGATTCTAATTACTAATTAGATATAATGCTAAGAGAGAGGGAATCAAACCATGAGACTCTTAATGTTAGAGAAAAAACAGAGTTGATGGAAGGAGGTGGGGGGGGTGAGCTAAATGGGTGATGAGTATTAAGGAGGGCAATTATTCGGAGGAGCACTGAGTGTTATATGTAAGTGACGAGTGACTAAATTCTACTACTGAAATCAATATTACTCTATATGTTAACTAACTATAATTTAAATTAAAAAATTGAAAAAGAAAAAAAATACTCTAATACTGAAATATGGTGGTGTGTTCATTATTAAACTGTGATATAAAGATTAAAGGACAAAAGCATTAAAAATAACTACAGCTACAAAATGTATTAATGGATACACAATATAAAATATGTAAATTGTGATATCAGAAACATAGAATGTGGGGGATGTATAAAAGAGTGTAATTTTTCTATGTGATTAAAATTAAGTTGTTTTCAGCATAAAATAACTTTTACAACTATAAAATAATTTGTGTAAGCCTCATGGTAACCACAAATCAAAAACTTACAGTAGATACACAAAAGATAAAAGGAAGGGAATGAAACCATACCACTATGGAATGTCATCAATTCATAAGGAAGACATAAAGACAATTCATAAGGAAGACATAAGGAAGGAATTCATAAGAAAGGAATAAAAGGACCACAAAACAGCCAGAAAACAGTAAGTTGGCATCAGTAAGTCCAAAACTATCAATAATCACTTTAAAAGTAAATGGACAACGTTTTCCAATGTAAAGCAATAAAGTAGCTAAATTGTTAAAAAAAAAAAAAAAAAAAAGACCTAACTATATGCTGTCTGCAAGAAACACACTTGAAGTACACACATACAATGAAAGTGAAGGGATAGAAAAAGGTATTCCTTGTAAGTGGAAATCAAAGGAAGCAGGAATAGCTATATTTATAGCAGAGAAAATAGACTTTAAGCCAAAAATTGTAACAGGAGACAAAGAAGGTCATAACATGATGAAAAGGGAGTCAATTCGTCAACATGATGTAACAGTTGTAAATGTGTGTGCTCCCAACACACACACCTAAATATATTAAGCAAATATTAACAGATATGAAGGAAGAAACAGACAATAATATACTAATGGCAGGGGATTTCAATACCCCCTTTCAATAATGGATAGATAATTCAGACAGAAAAACAGTAAGAAAATAATAGACTTCAATGACATTTTAGTTCAAATGAACATAACAGACATATACAAAACATTCCATCCAACATCAAGATAATACACATTCTTCTCAAGCACACATGAGAACATTGTCTAGGATTTATCACATGTTAGATCACAAAACAAGTCTCAGCAAATTTAAGAAAATTGAAATTATACTAAATATCTTCTCCAACCACAATGGCATGAAACTACAAATAAATAACAAGGGGAAAACTGAAAAAAGAATTTTAATGGGGAAAATAAACAAGATACTACTAAACAACCAAAGTGCCAAATAATATATCAAAATAAAAATTGAAAAAAAAATCCCAAAACAAATGACTATGAAAACACAACATTCCAAAACTTATGGGATGTAACAGAAGCAGTCCTAAGAGGGAGATTTATAGAGATAAATGCCTACATTAATAAAAAAATAAAAACCTCAAATAAAAAACCTACTTTTACAACTTTACCTCAAACTCTATAGTTTCTCAAAGAACTATAAAAAGAACAAACTAATCCCAAAGTTATCAAAATGAAAGAAATAATAAAGATCAGAGCAGAAATAAATATAATAGAAATCAGCAAAACAATAGGAAAGGTCAACAAAACCAAGAACTAGCTTTATTAAAAGATTAAAAAATTGACAAATTTTTAGCTAGACTAGCTAAAATATAGAAAGATTTAAATAAATAAAATAAGAATGACAGAGGAATGTTACAACTGATACTCAGAAATGCAAAGAATCATGAGATTATTATGAACCGTTTTATGCCAACAAATTGGATAACCTAGAAGAAATAGATACAATCCTAGAAACTTAACAATCTTCCAAGACTGAATCAGTAATCTATTTAAAATCTAAAAAAACTAATAATATGCAAGGAATTTGAATCAATAAACAAAAACCTCCTGACAAAATAGGAACTGATAGCTTTACTGGTGAATTGTATCAAATATTTAATGAAGAATTAATACCAATATTTCTCAAACTCTTCCAAAAAAATTTGAAAAAGATAAAACACTTCCTAACTCATTTTGGAAGATCAGCATTACCCTGAAATCTGAGTCAGGCAAGGAAGGCATAAGAAAAAAAATTACAGCCCAGTATCTCAGATACATATAGATGCAACAGTCATCAACAGAATACTAGGAAACCAGATTCAACATCATGTTAAAAGGATCATAACAGCATAACCAATTGGCTTTCTTTTTTCGCTTGGATGCAATGATGGTTCAACATCCACAAATCAATAGGTGTGATCACCACCAACAAAATGAAGGGAAAAAATCATCTGATGATATCAATACATTAAAAAAAAGCATTCAGGAAAAAAAAGCATTTAACAAAATTAAACTTCATTTTATCATTAAAACTCTCAACAAATTAAGCATAGAAGGAATGTATTTTCACATAATAAAGGCCATATGCAACAAGCCCACAGTTAACTTCATACTCATTGTGAAGAGCTGAAAACTTGTCTTCTAAGATCAGGAACAAGACAAGACAAATCTGTTCACTCCTACCACTCTATTTACATAGTACTGGAATTCCTAGCCAGAAACATTAAGGGGAAAAAATCCAAATCAGAAAAGAAGCTTTAAAATTATTTCTGAAAATTATACATATCCTTAGAACTTATAAACAATTCTATAAAGTATACAAAACCAATATGCAAAAAAGACTTACACTGCTATACACCAGCAACAAATTATCAGAAGGAGAAATTGAGAAAACACTCCCATTCATAATAGTTTCAAAAACAATTAAATGCCTAAGAATGAGTCCAACCAATGGGATGAGGGGCCTGTACACTGTGAGTTGTAAGAATGTGATAAAATTTATTGAAGGAGACACAAATAAATGGAAAGATATCTCATATTCATGGACTGGAAGAATTAATATTGTTAAAATATCCATACTACCCAAAACAATATATAGATTCAATGAAATCCCTATCAAGATTGCATTGACATTTTTCACAGAAATAGAAAAATCTATCCTACAATTCATATGAAAGCACAAAAGACCCTACAAAGCAACCCTGAGGAAGCACAGCAAAGCTGGAAGGTATCACACTTCACACTATATTACAAAGCTATAGTAATCAACAAAATATGGTACAGGCATAAAAACAGACACATAGATCAATGGAACAGAATAGTAAACCCAGATAGAAACCCATGTATGTACAGTCAACTAATTTTTGACAAGGGTGTCAAGAACATGAAATAAGAACAGGATAGTCTCTCTAATAAGTATACGGGAAAACTGGATATACACAGGCAAAAGAATGAAATTGGGCTTTTACCTTTCACCACTCACATAAATTAATTTGAAATGGATTAAAAACTTAAAGAGAAGACTTGAAACCATAAAACTACTGGAAAAAAATATAAGCTTGACATTGGTCTTGGAATACAGTTTTTAGATATGACACCAAAAGCACAAGCAACAAAAGCAAAAATCAAGTGGAATTATATCAAGCTAAAAAGATTATGCACAACAAGAAAACAATCAACAAGGTGATTGTTGTACCTCATGAGAGATTGCTATCAAAAATATAGAAGAAGCTCATGTAACTCAAGAGCAAATATATATATATATATATATATAAATAGAATTATATATATTATAGAATTATTAATTATTATTAATATTATATATTATATATATTAATTGCATATATTAATTTAATGTGTATTAATAATGTGTAATTAATAATATATGTAATTATTATAATTATGTAATTAATTATATAATTTTTATATAATTAATTATATAATTATTATAATTATATTATTATATTATTAATAATATAATTAATATATATTATATAATTAATATAGTATTAATATTATATTATATTATATTAATATATTAATATAAACATTAATAAAATTAATTAATATTATTGGTATATATTGTATTGTATTATATTATATTATATTATATATTATATATATTAATTGCATATATTAATATAATGTGTATTATGTATTGATATACATTATATAATATATATTATATATTAATATATATTGTATAATATATACTATACAATATGTATATTATTGGATATACATATACATATTATATTTATTATACACATATACATATTATATGTATATGTATATGTATAATTATATTATATTATAAATACATATAATATACTTATATAATATGTATATTAATATATAGTATATACACATTATATTATATATTATATATTATTAATATATATTAATATGTAATACACATTATATTAATACATGTAATTAATATAATATATTATCCCATCTATAATATAATGTATATTAATATATAATTATATTATATATTGATATATAATACAAATATATATAATTTAAAAACATGAACAGGACTTGAATAAGGATTTTCTCAAAGAATACATGTAAACAAGTACATGGAAAGTCGCTCAACATCACTAACCATCAGGAAATTTCATATCATCTCATGCCTGTTGGAATGGCTTTTATCAAGAAGAGGCAACAAACGTTGATGAAGATGTGAAGAAAATAGAACCCTTTCACTAGTGGTGGGAATGCAAATCGGTACAGTTGTTACGGAATACGGTAGAAAAAATAAAAATAGAATGACCGTATGGTCCAGTAACCCCCCTTCTGGGTATACATCCCAATTAAGTGAAATCAGCATCTAGAAAAGATAGCTGTGCTTCCATTATCATTGCAGCATTATTCACAATAGCTAACACATGGAAACAACCTAAGTGTTTATGAATGGATGAATTGATACAGAAGATGTGGTATATATATTCAATAAACATTATTCAGCCATCAGAAAGAAATTCTGCCATTTGCAGCTATGAACCTAGATGCCATTATGCTAAGTGAAATTAGACAGTCACAAAAAGACAAATACTGAAATACTTTATTATCTTACTTACGTGTGAAATGTAAAAAAAAAAAAGAAAGAAAGAAAGAAAGAAAGAAAAGAAAAAGAAAAAGAAAAAGAAAAAGAAAAAAAGTTGACCTCATAGAAACAGAGTAGAATGGTATGTTAACCAAGGTTTGATGTGGGGGGGGGGGGGGGGGGGGGAAATGCTGGCAAAAGAAATGAGCCTTTGGGGGCACCTGGGTAGCTCAGTGGGTTAAGCATCCGACTTGCAGTTGGTGGGTTCAAGCCCCATGTTGGGCTCTGTGCTGACAGCTCAGAGCCTGTAGCCTCTTCAGATTCTGTGTGTGTGTCTCTCTCTCCCCCTCTCTCTGTCTCTCTCTGTCCCTCCCCCACTTGCACTCTGTCTTTATCTCTCTCAAAAATAAATAAACATTTAAAAAAATTTAATTGTATGGAACCACTAAGGACCCCGAATAGCCAAAGTAATATTGAAGAAGACCAAAGTGGGAGGCATCACAAACCCAGACTTTAGCCTCTACTACAAAGCTGTAATCATCAAGACAGCATGGTATTGGCACAAAAACAGACACATAGACCAATGGAATAGAATAGAAACCCCAGAACTAGACCCACAAACGTATGGCTAACTAATCTTTGACAAAGCAGGAAAGAATATCCAATGGAAAAAAGACAGTCTCTTTAACAAATGGTGCTGGGAGAACTGAACAGCAACATGCAGAAGAATGAAACTAGACTACTTTCTTACACTATTCACAAAAGTAAACTCAAAATGGATCAAGGACCTGAATGTGAGACAGGAAACCATCAAAGCCCTAGAGGAAAAAGCAAGAAAAAACTTCTCTGAGCTCAGCCGCAGCAATTTCTTACTTGACACATCTCCAAAGACAAGGGAATTAAAAGCAAAAATAAACTATTGGGACCTCATGAAGATAAAAAATTTCTGCACTGCAAAGGAAACAATCAACAAAACTAAAAGGCAACTGATGGAATGGGAAAAGATATTTGCAAATGACCTATCAGGCAAAGGGTTAGTATCCAAAATCTATAAAGAATTCACCAAACTCCATACCTGAAAAACAAATAATCCAGTAAAGAAATAGGCAGAAGACACGAATAGACACTTTTCTAAAGAAGACATCCAGATGGCCAAGAGGCACATGAAAAGATGCTCAACGTCACTCCTCATCAGGGCAATACAAATCAAAACCACACTGAGATATCACCTCACCCAAGAGTGGCTAAAATGAACAAATCAGGAGACTATAGATGCTAGTGAGGATGTGGAGAAACGGGAACCCTCTTGCACTGTTGGTGGGAATGCAAACTGGTGCAGCCACTCTGGAAAACAGTGTGGAGTTTCCTCAAAAAATTAAATATAGATCTACCCTATGACCCAGCAAGAGCACTGCTAGGAATTTACCCAAGGGATACAGGAGTGCTGATGCATAGGGGTACTTGTACGCCAATGTTTATAGCAATGCTTTCAAGAATAGACTAATTATGGAAAGAGCCTAAATGTCCATCAACTGATGAATGGATAAAGAAATTGTGGTTTATATACACAATGGAATACTACGTGGCAATGAGAAAGAATGAAATCTGGCCTTTTGTAGCAACGTGGATGGAACTGGAGAGTGTTATGCTAAGTGAAATAAGTCATACAGAGAAACACAGATACCATATATTTTCACTCTTATGTGGATCCTGAGAAACTTAACAGAAGACCATGGGGAGGGGAAGGAAAAAAATAAAGTTACAGAGGGAGGGAGGCAAACCATAAAAGACTCTTAAATACTGAGAATAAACTGAGGGTTGATGGGGGGTGGGAGGGAGTGGAAAGTGGGTGATGGGCATTGAGGAGGGCACCAGTTGGGATGAGCACTGGGTGTTGTATGGAAACCAATTTGACAATAAATTTCATATTAAAAAAATTTAAATTAAAAAAAAAAGAAATGAGCCTTTGGTTATAAGATGAATGAGCTCTGGAGATATAAGTTGCAGCATGATGATTACAGTCAATAATACTATGTTGGGTACTTGACATTTGCTGAGCGAGTAGACCTTAAGTGCTCTTGTAACTAGGTGAGGTGATGGATGTGTTAATTAACCTGATTGTGGTAATCATTTCACAGAATACATGTATGTCAAATCATCATGTTTTACATTTCATATATATATATATATATATATATATACATACACACATTAATTCAATATATTTATATTAATTCAATATATTAAGTTAATTAAAATTATTATTAATAAGTATCAAATAAATTAATTATTGAATCAATAAATAATTACATTTAATAATTAATCACTATGCATATAATATATAATTTATTTAATATAATTTAAATATTAAAGTCATTGAATTAAATTAAATGTATTAAATACAATTTTGAAATATATAATGATACATATAATTTCTTATCAATTCTACTTCAATAAAGCTGATTTTTTAAAATTGATAAAACTAGACATACAGGTATGAACAAGACAGACTACATCCATCACTTGTGTAGCTTACATTCTTGGAGCATAATAAACAAATAAAAGCAGAAGTATGTAATAGAACCTCAAATGAAAATAGCCATTATGCTGGAAAATAAAACATGGAAAGGAGTCAGAAACTGATTGAGTGATGAGGACACTATTTTATGTAATGGTGATGAGGTTTTATGGGGTGATTATGGGGTTCATGGGGTCTGGAGCCAACAGCAAAGAATTATTGAAGACGTCTTTGGTGCAAAAAGGTGATTGCATTAAAGCACGGGGACAGGACCTGTAGGTGGGCAGAGCTGCCCTGGGACCATGAGGAGAGACTGGTTTTATACTTTGGGGTTGTGGGGAGGAAAGTCCAGGGGAAGTTTCCAGTAAGATTTTCATATGCTAAACTCCCAGGATAGTGGAGGCCTGGCTAGTGTCAAACTAGGGTTGTTTACCCTCTAGCAGAGCATTAGCATTAAGACATAGGGAGTTACTCTGCCTGCCTCAAGTATTTGTCAATGGGCTGCAGTTTATAAGGAAATTTAGTTCTATCTGCCATTTCCTTCTGCCTTTGTTTCCCACATCCCTATGGAGGGGTGATGGAGACTTAGGTCCTGCAGGATCATGATCTCTATCAGTTAACCATTTTTTCCTCCTTTTCCTTTGTTGTTCAGCAGCCAGGAGTGCCCTAGGAATATCCCACATATCCCACCTGGGAGTTGGGGGGTGAGGGGGTGTTTGAGACCTGTCAGCTTGCCTTATGTTCCCTCATCAATATGATCAATAAAAAAAAATGTGACCAAGAAGATATTTTTGCAAAAATTAGAATAAAACCAATAGAGACTTGCCTAAGGGGTGTTTTTGTAGAGGTAGCAGTAAGTGCAAAGACCCTAGACCCTGAAGAAGCAATTAGACTGTCACATTTGAGAAAGAGCAAGAAAGTTGGTTTAGCTGTGGTAGAACAAGAAGGGAGATGGGGAGATTGGCAGATCTAGACCACATAGGATTTGACAATCAAGGTAAGAACTCAAACTTTAATTTTAACTGTGGGGTAAACCAGTGGAGGGTTATGATCTCATTTGAAATTTAAAATTATCATTCAGAAGTAGAAACAGAGAGAACCATGGGGAGGGGCTCTCTAGATAAGAGATCATGCTGTCAAAAACAGGAAAGAAACGAAGGTAGTGGGAAGTAGCACATTCAGATACCTAGTAAAGGAAGAACTGACCACATCCATTGATTAGTTTAATTTGTGGTGAGGAAGACATGGGGGAACCAAGAATAGCTCGTTTCTACTTATTTTTTTTGCTTGCCTGAGCAACTGGGTAAATGGATGTAATAAATGATCTGGAGAAAATGGGGGAAGGAGCAGATGTGTGGATTTGGTAGATTAAGAATTCTATTTTGGGGGCAGCCAGGTGGCTCAGTCAGTTGGCGCCCAGCTCTTGATTTAGGCTCAGGTCATGATTTCTCAGTTAGGTTCCTGAATTCAAGCCCCGCATCCAGTTCTGTGCTGATAGTGCAGAGCCTGCTTGGAATTCTCTCTCTCCCTCTCTTTCTGTCCCTGCCCTCAAAATAAATAAATAAACAAAACAAAATAAAAAATGTATTTTATTTTGGGCATGCTAAATCTGAATTGTCTTTTAGCCATACAAGTAAGGATGTACAACAGGCAGAGGAATATGCCTTATTTCAACTGATCCCAGTGTTCATTGTTCTTTCATACTTTAACATCCTTGTAAAATAGAAATGTCTCACACAATTGATGTTCTTTTCAGTGACTGGAAGTCAGGTGGTGGTGGTGATGGCATTGACATTGTCTGATCATGGACAAACTTACCTCCAGCTCTTCATATTGTCATGACTTCAATTAGATGCTTGCTGTGCAATGTTAGTCCTTTACTACAGAAATGCCTTTCTTATTGTTATCAGAAATAGTTGAGTCTCCTCAGCATGTAAATAGCACATTCAGCCATAGTACTGGAAGTGATGCGCCAAGACATCAATATAGATAAGAAGACATTGCAATTAAAGCTTACCCCTGTGGCATGCCAACATTTAGGAGTCACAAAGACAAGGTGAGGTCAGCAAAGGAAACCAAGAGTCCTCAATGGAGTAGAATGGAAAATGGAAGAAAGAGGAATCAGAATAAGAGAAATGTATTAATGGAAGGATGAAATAATCATCCAGGTTAAATGTTGCTGAAAGATCAAATAACATAAAAACTGAGGACTGACCACTGAACTTGGTAAACTGTGAGACTTTAGTGATCCTGACAAAAGCAGAAACACTTTTTGGGAGAGGCAGAGACACAGTGTAATTGGAGTGACTTTAGAGAAGATAGGAGATGAGGAAGTAGAGGTTATCTTTTGTGACTTTGAGGAGTTTTACAAAATAAAGGATAATACACACACACATACACACATTCACAAATAAGGGATGAGTTAAGGAAGAAATTTTGTTTTAAAGTGGAAGATCTGTTCAGAAGCCGATTATAATGTCCTAAAGAAAAGAGAAAACCATAAAATTTAAAAGAAGGGAGTAATTGTGGGAACAAAATGATTAAGTAGACAAGGGGATGAGTTTCACCCTATAGGTTTGGCCTTGAAAAGAAACAGGAACAATGCTAGGTTTACATATCAAAGAACTTTCTTCACAATGTGTAGAAGGGAGATCATCTGCCTGTGCTAGGGGTAGGCAAACTAATATAAAGGACAATGGCATGGATTAAACACTACAGTGTTCCAGGCTTCCAACTCCCTCTTCCGTCAAATGCTTGCTACACTACGTGCCTTTATATAAGCTTGTGACACTACAGGGACCCAAAGAAAGTGTAGTTTGAACAGTTCAAAATTGTCTACCACATGCAAGATGCTATGATTGCTTTCCATCAGACTGCTGTCAGCAGGATTTTCTCATTCCTGTGCCAATGTATCTCTGTACACCACCCCCACCAGCACCCCAATTTATTTTACTGGCAACAGTAAAAAAAGTCTTGCTGGAGGAGAAAACCATGTGCTTCACTTCACATGTCTTGCTACTTGCCAGTAGCTCATATATCAGGACAATTTGGAACACAGTTGGTGCCCTGGATTTCCTGGTGTGACTTTCTTCAGGGTGTGATGGCTGTCCCAGCACCACCTGGCACCCCTTGAAGCCACCAACTGTTGTGCTTAGTAGAAATCCATGAAGCCCTAGGACTCAGGAGGCGATGTCGATACCAAAAGTCTGCAGAAAATTAGAAAATGTAAAAATATTACTGGGAACAGATAAGTAAAGTATTTGAGATTTCATTCTTTAGTGACTTCGGCTTGTAGTTCGGTCAATTGCTATCCATTATGTCCAATAGATACCTGTGCAATACTTACATTTAAGGCACGACCTCAACCTTGTGTGTGTGGGGGGGGGCTTACAGACAAGTGACAACATTGATAAACAAACAACTAAATGTCTCAGACAAGCCAAATTAAGAGGGAGCTGTTTCAGAGTTCCACAGTGGAAGGTATCAACCACCATCGCAACCTCAAACAGGTATCCTGGGACCCTCAATTCTCTACTGGTTTTTAAAGAGATGGGGAAGGTACATTTTAGAAATTCCAAAAAGATCGGTTGAGCATCCAACTCTTGATTTTGGCTCAGGTCATGATCTCACAGTTTCATCAATTTGAGCCCTGCATCAGGTTCTGTGCACTGACCTGCACAGAGCCTGCTTGGGATTCTCCCTCTCTTTCTACCTCTCTGTCCCTCCTCTGCTCATTCTCTTTCTGTCTCTCTCAAAATAAATAAATAAACTTAAAAAAAGAGAAGAAATTCCAGAATGAGAAAACAAGCATTCTAAACTCTCAGAGTTGTATAATGGCAACATTTGTGGAGATTTATAAATTTTTAAATTATTACTCTTCTGAAGATGGATTGGATCACAATGGACTAAATTTTCTGTCATCTTGGGGAAGGGTCAGAGAGAGAAAAAGAGAGGAGGATCTGAAGTGGGCTCTGTGCCGTTAGCACAGAGCCTTATGCAGGGCTTGAACTCACGAACCATGAGATCACGACCTGAGCCAAAATCTGATGCTTAACCAACTAAGCCACCCAGTGACCCTCATTTTTCTATCATCCAACCAAGGAAATTGTCAATAAAAGATGTGTATGAGGTGTGATCAACATGGGGATACATGGCCTGATTCCTGTTTAAGGACAGGCATCTGACCAGCTTCGCAGGTGCCATCAGGAGACAGCTGTCCACCGTTCTGGGTGTGCTTCAGCCACGGGAGTAGCCTCACCTGAGGACATGCTTTTCCTGGAGTGGCCCACACATGTTGATTGAGCAAGTTAGGGATACCCAGGTCCTGCCCTTTTACCCAAAGTGAAAGATTCCATCAGCCAATATACTCTCCAGTGCTTGCACCAGTTGGCTAGAACTTTGTGAGCCTGCATTACAATTTGATGTTTCCTTTCATAAGTATTGATCCCCATGAACACCTTACACTTCAAACTCTGTCAGTGGATGCCTCTGGAAAACCCAAACTATAGCAAGAAGGTGGGCATTTAGCTGCCTTTTGGCTATGTGATATCCTGTTGGAAAATATCTATTGTTTTATTACCTTATTTTTGTTTTTAGTTTTAGTCGATCTTACTTGGTGGATAAAAACTCCTCTTATAACAATTTAAACTGTCTTTTACAGCATTTTTTCCATTAGTATGTCCATTAACTAATGTTAAACCATTAGTATGGTTTTTTGTTTTTGTTTTTTAAGTGAAAGGCAGCTGAGATTAGGGCATAGAAGGACTGAGGCAAGGTGGGGAGGTTGTTTGAGGGACTCAAAAGCTATGAAGCAGGAAAGGCCTGAAATCAGTAGCAAGGGCAGGAATGTGGTCATTCCCTGAGTGGGGTGGGCTCAAGGGACTTAAATGGTGGAGATCAAGGTGGGGATAGAGTGTACTGCCTGGCAGGGTGAGAAAGATCCCTCCTCTCTCTCTTACTGCCATGGGACAGTGCCTTACACATAGTAAGAAATCAAAAACTGATGGCTATTGCTTTTTGTCGTTTTCATTAACATTGTTATCAGAAATAAAAAAATGAGTGGGAGAAGTGAAGATCAGCTTCATACACTCTATAACTCTGCCTAGGGCCAGTCTTCCTGCCTGAACAAACCACGAAGAAATTGCTTAGCATCAGTGGTTAAACAAAAATAAGGAATAAATGACCAAAATTTCTTCCACATCTTTACACCAGTGCAAACATGGGGACGTAAGAAAAAGAAATTAGGAATGATAATAAAAACTGAGATAATTAGCATTTGAGAATAAGTGATGATTTGTTGTTTTAATTGCAGCACAGATCAGAACTGATTCAGGCCATCTGCAGAGCGGGGAACACAAACACTAGAAGAGGGGTGTGAATACCAAAGTGCTTTCAAAGGCATCAAGATAAACAGATAAGAGGCTGGTGAAATATTGAACTTGAAATAAATATTCAAAGGATTAAAAGCCATGGCAGGGGGGACTCCTCCTGCCATATGGATAACTAGGTATGCTTAAAGAGAATACGCTTGTATCAATATAGGCCAGTATCTGTTCTTTTGAGACATTAACCAGTCTTTTTTCTACTAAATAATTTTATATATGTTATCAAGCAAGGGGACTCCAGAATATATATTTTTTCTAAGCCCAAAGTCATGATAAATAAAACTGGAAGCTTCTAGGACACCATTTAGTCCAATCAGGTAATTTTAAAACTGGCAGCTGGGTGGCTCAGTCGTTAAACATCCAACTCTTGATTTAAGCTCAGGTCATGATCTCATGGTTTGTGAGCTCGAGCCCTGCTTTCTCTCTCTGCAGCCCCTCACCCCCTGCTCATGCTCAGTCTCTCAAAATAAATAAACTTTAGAAAAAATAAATAAATAAAACTGATGATAGATAGTCCAAAGGAAATAAAATGGTTCATATTAGGTGACAGATACAGCAGAATCAGAATAAGAACTCAGGTCTGAAATCCTAGGCCAGCATACTTTGTAATATCCCAGGATACGATGTTTCATTTGATTGCAATTAAGAAGTACTTCCATTTATTTATCATAGATACCAAAATTCTCTTTGTACCATATAGTTGTATAAGAAACTAGGGGTGGGGGGCAGTGAAACAACAGATCTGTAGCTTTGTTGATTTCTGTGTTGTAACTATTCATAAATGTGTTCACCATGAACAATTTCAAGCTACCAAAATGATATCACTGGACACTAGAGAAGAGATGTGCATAAACAGCTGTAATGAAAATCATCCAGTGTTTAACTTAGTCTGTGACAATCATCTATAACCCCTCTTGCTTTCTCAGATTCCTTGCGTGCACAAAGAAAGCCTTCCTTTAAGTCTACAAATAAAGTTGTCTGGAAAGACACAAAGGTTAGCTGCTGCAAAGAATCTGTAGAACTGATCCTGCAATTTGAATTACTTGCTTTTGAAGTCCTTAGTAGGGGCGCCTGGGTGGCTTAGTCAGCTAAGCGTCCGACTTCAGCTCAGGTCACGATCTCCCAGTTCGTGGGTTCGAGCCCCACGTCAGGCTCTGTGCTGACAGCTCAGAGCCTGGAGTCTGTTTCAGATTCTGTCTCCCTCTCTCTCTGACCCATGCCATTCATGCTCTATCTCTCTCTGACTCAAAAATAAATAAACGTTAAAAAAAAGTCCTTAGTAAATAAGTGGGAAGGACAAAACTGCCTCCCTAGCTTTAGGAATTTGGTAGGATACAAGGTAATATGCTAGCGAGTCATGTCTCAACGTATACTTTAGAGTATCAAATCTGTAAAAGTTGTATAAGTGAATATCTTAAGCTAATCACAATGTTTATCACATAATATAGCCTTCTTATTCTTCCCCTCAATGGGTGAGAACCAGAAGTCTGTGTCTAAAGCATACTGGCCAGAAAAGAACTAGAATCTTGTCTCTTGACTTCCAAAAACATTCAAATCTACTCCTTTCTACTGACCTGAATAGACCTTTGTTACCAACCAAGAATAGCACTAAGTTTCTCTGAAACCATTTGTGCCAGAAATCAGGGGTTCTGCGATGTTTCTCACTATGGGGGAATCTAAATACCAACTGTGCTCTAGATCAGTAGCTCACACCTGTCTCCAACAATTCCCTCTTGAAATCTATTCTGTCCATGTGTTATTCTTTCCTTCATGTCTTCACCCCTTGATTCACTCATAAAACATGTATTACATACTTGTATACATACATACATGTATACATAATAGAATCTCAAAACTAGCACTCAGTGTCCATAGCCCAAAATAGAAAGCAGACAAGTCAAAATAATGATAAAAATAATATCGAATAATACAAAAGAATAAATATAACAACGAATATAAACACACATGAGGGGACCTGAAAGAAATGATCTGATTTTCTGTGGCAGGCATTATGTTTTACGGGGTTTGGGATCCTATAGGGTGATTATAAGTTTGCCAATAGACTGGGAAATGCATTCCAGGAAGAAGAAATAAAAACATGTATGACTATCCAAATGTTTTTGTTTTGTTTTTTTTTTAATCAATGGGCATACTCACTCCTGAAATATACACCCTTTTTATCTTTTCTTCTCACAGTCCAGGCTGCTAAAACCAAGTAGTATCATTACTAAGACATCAGGGAACAGAGACCTCAAACACTTAGCTTTTACATTATAAATAAACAAACAAACAAACAAACAAATGCCTAACACTTGAAAGATTCTGAAAACGAAAAACCTCCAGATGTAATGTTAACACCTCAGAAAGGATTTGAAATCACTGGGACAGGGGACCGAAGAAGAGTTAAAAAGAAGGTGAAATAGAGCAATTGTTAGGATCTCCAACAGAATCATGTGCCTGTCCCCTCTTCTCCTTAGGGAGAACTCCAAGGAGGAAGTTTGGAGATCTGAGACCAGTGGTCACCTCTACCTTGTTTTGGGATACAATCCTGAGATATGTCAGCCTTTGGGAGGTTTCTCTCTCCATTGTGGTTTGGAAACAGAAAAAGCAAGATATCTGCTGGGGAAGAAAGGACCCAAGTGGTAGCTCCATGTCTCCTATTGTCCCAGAAAAGGATGAGGGAACAGTTGTGTTTCCTAGTTTCTTAGTAGAATTCTCATTATTTATGAAGGAGAATATTGAACACTCCTATGACACCATCAGGACATTGGGTTGGTGGAGGGATGAACAGAGTGGACAGAGTAGCATCAGAAGAAGTCAGGGTAGGGAGATGGGCTATAGATCAGACAAGACTTGTCGGAGAGCAGACAAGACTAAACACCTCAGAGAATGGGGTCTTTGAGTTAAAATAACTGAGAAACTCTGAAGTAATTGAGTTTGCTAGAACTCACTAGAGTAGATTTTCTGCTTTCTAAAAGAATAAAAGATTCAGATGAAAATGTAGTTCAAATAGAGATCAACAGGTACTTTGAGTGATGTCTCTGTTTGCATGCGAAGAGGTTGAAGATAGGGATGGATTACACAAATATTAAAGGTGTTGAGATTCATCAGGAGATCAGCTTTAGGCATGAGAACATGGGGAACTCTGGTTACTCCAAGTAAACTTGGTTAAAATTACTTAAAAACAAAACAAAACAAAACAAAACAAAAACAAGGGTGCCTGGGTGGCTCAGTCAGTTAAACATCCAACTCTTGTTTTCAGCTCAGGTCGTGATCTCACGGTTTTGTGAGTTCAAGCCCCGCATCGGTCTCTGCATTGAGAGCATGAAGCCTGCTTGAGATTCTCTATCTCCCTCTCTCTCTATTCCTCTTCCATTCATACTGCCTCTGTCTCTCTCAAAATAAATAAAATAAACTTGAAAAATGTAAAACAAAAACAAAAATCAAACAAATAAAAAAATATTTAAAGACCCTAGAAATGGTCTTAAGGGCAACAGCAAATGGAGAAAGATATTTTCAAGCAAATATATGAAAGTTTGTTAAGAGAGGTAAGAGTATGTAGTATTTAAAGCAATACCGCTACATCCCTCCAGGCTCTTGGCTCAGAAAGAGGAGACTCCCCTCCAGGATACTGCAGCCAAGAACACATGGCTGCCTCCCGACTCAGGACCTGGCCAGAGGGATTTCTTACTGGAAGAAACAAGACCTCAACATTTCTTATCCTACTGCCAGCTGACTGTTGCTGAGATTGTCTTGGGTGATGTGAGAAATGAGACCGCTGACCCAATCAAAGGAGGGACACGGAGACTCAGAGCACAGTGACGTGAAGCTTTAATCAACATTCTTGCAAGAGCAGGTGTCTGATGCACAGGCAAACTCCAGGCAGTTACAGCAGGCAATTGACCTCCTAGTGTGAAGTCCCTCCCCTGAGTCCTCTTTGGCTGACACTACAGAGGTTACCCAGAAGTCGCCTATGCCCATGTAAGGCAAAAAGTAGTCTGATTGGAACAAAGGTACATTTCCTGAGGTGACACAGAGACTTCAGTTCTTTGGCGCATGCTCATTGCAAAACCTATGAAAAATAAGCCCGTGAAACGGACAGGGGAAGAACCAGCAAGTGAAGTGTCTACAGGTTTGGGACTCCATTGTCAGACGGAGACATTCGCACACATTCTCAATAGGTTGTAAACCTATTGTTAACTAGACAGCACAGCTTGTGTTTGGTATTTCTGAAAATGAATCATCTCACTTACTTCTCACAGATGAGTGCAACTGAGAAGTGTGGAGGTCCCTATTTTGCCCAGTCCACACTGCTGGAACAGTAGTTCTGCCTGAGGCATGATATGCTGAGGATACTGAGCCCATGAGAGCCCTTCCTCTAGCTTGTGGGACAGTACTTACAGGTCAGGAAAATGCAAGCCAGGAAGTTGACTTTTCCCCTCCCCCAGAGGACTCAGATCAGACAGTAGGGGTGTCACTCAGAGAAGATTTCCATTGTCCCTACCTCCAGCTCCAGAGCCTTTGGTCCCAGACTTTGCCTTGAGGTAAAAGAGAAGCATAAATCATATACCTCCTAATGTCCTCCTAAAGGAACTTACTTCATTCATAACACAGTGTGGAGAGTTTTAACCCAAGGGCATTCTCAAGAATGCAGAGCTTGTGGTGAGGGCATTTGGGAAGAGACCTATGGATCTAATGAGGATATGGCCTAGGTTGTAAGCCAGCTAGTTTGCAGGAAAGAACCAGAGAATAAGAAAGCTTGAAGCAGACAAAAAGCATGATCCAACTATATTGTGTTTATAGAAGACAGACTTGAACTCACAGACAAATAGGTTGAGAAGAAAAGGGTGGAAAAGCATACATCATGCAAGCAGCAACAACAGAAAATCTGCAGTGACTCCACTAATATGGAACACAATAGAGTTTAAAACTAAAAACAGAATTTAAAACAGAGTTTTAAAATATGTATTATAACATGAGACCGCTTGGGGCACCTAGGTGGCTCAGTCGATTAAGTGTCAAACTCCGGCTCAGGTCATGATCTTGCAGTTCATGAGTTCGAGCCCCACATTGAGTTCTGTGATGACAGCTCAGAGCCTGGAGCCTGGTTCAAATTCCGTGTGTGTGTCTCTCTCTCTCTGCCCCTCCTCTGCTCTCTCTCTCTCTTTCTCTCTCAAAAATAAACAAAAACATTAAAAAATAATTTTAAAAAGAGACCTCTTATAATGAGAAAAAACTCCAAATACATTAGGAACAAATACTAATTGTAAGCATATATACACCTAAAACAGAGCACCAAAGTACACATAGTAAACCTAACATAAATGAAGGCAGAAATAGACAATTCAACAATAATAATTGGAGCATTCGACATCCTACTTTTAAAAATGGCTAGAAAAACTAGAAATAAGATTAACAAGTAATAGAAAACTTGAATAAGACTATAAACCCCCTAGTCCTAACAGACATCTATAGAACATTCCATCCAAAACAACAGAAAATATATACTTCTCAATTGTACATGAAACATTTTCAAGAATAAGTCATGCCCTAGGTCATAAAACAAGCCTCTATAAATTTAAAAGCATGGGAATAACACAAAGTATGCTCTCACACATGGAATGTAACTAGAAAATTCATTAGTTATTTACCCTGAAAGAAGATACAATCAGAAGAAATATTTTAAGCACTAATCAGTTTTTCCGTAATTGGGAAGATAGATCAGAGTGGATTAGATAAGAAAAGGGAGACCACGTAGATGACTTTGGCCAGTCTCTTTGGCAAAGAAGTCTGAACCAAGGCAGTGGAGGTGGGAAATCAGAAGGAACTCACAGAACGTAACTTTATCACACTGCCTCCCTCTGTATTTTGAACCATAGTTTTTCATTTATTTTTTTAAGTTCATTTATTTTGAGGGCGGGGTGGGGGTTGCAGTGAGAGAGAGGGAGAGAGAATCCCAAGCAGGCTCTGTGCTGTCAGGGCAGAACCTGCTGTGGGGCTCGATCCCATGAACCATGAGATCATGACTGAACTGAAATCAAGAGTTGGACAGTTAACCAACTGAGCCACCCAGGCGCCCCTCAGCCAGTCCCATTTAAACTGTGATCTTCACAAATGGGATGTAATACTTGATAGCCAAGTGCTTTTTGAGAGAGGCAATACTATTAACAAGAATTTCAGCCTCCGTGAAGTGTGACCTGCCCAATTAGAAGAATACTGCTACGAACAACAAAAATGCACAATAACTTTGATTAGCAGTGATGGCAATAATGCCCATGGCAAGTACCATCAGCAAAAAAATAAGAGAGAGGAGAAAGCTTGTCATATCAACAATGCTGGGAAATATGCGGGCCTATTGGTTCTTCATTAATAAAAGGTGAGGAAGTAAAGTGTACATTGGAATGAGAGACTTACTGGGGAAAAAATAGTATGTCTTTTGCAAGAGAATTTCTGTGTCTGACTTTGTTCCTGTAAATTGAGGAAAAAGACACAAATTGGGTAAAGTGCTTTTGACTATGCTTTTTCTTGGTTTAGAGCAGTAGATTCTAACCCCTATGGAAACATGCATGGAGGTGAAAGACAAAATAGCACTGGATGAAAGGTGACACACACTCATAGCTGACCCTACCTGTGTGGGCAAAAGAACAGGAGAAGAAAATATGGGGCTGGGCAGGCATGACTCTGGAGCGATATTCAGGGTGCAGATCCAGAAAAAAATGAAGAGTCAAGGGTGAGTGGAAAATCATGACATAAAAGGATTATGTAAAGGGAAGGTCAAGCAAACTTGGCATTGAGTGGCAGATTGAGTGGCCCCATGAGTTATAGGGGATCAACAACTGTCCTGCAACAACTGTCCTATTTCCCATTGGATGGATCAGAATCTCTGAGGAAGGACTGAATTAAATTATTGTGCCAGCCGCAGTCATCAAAGGGAAATAAGTTATATGAGCAGGCAATAGACTCTGTTCCAGTGCATATGATGAAGGCTTATCTTAGGGGAAGTCTCCATTCATAGCAGAGCAAAGAGAATAAATATGAGACTAATTAAAGTTACATCTCCAGATGTGTGACAAAAACCCATATTGACTGAGAAATTGCTCAAAAGTGCATAAAGAGGTGATAATTGTGACACAGCTAAGGGAATTGGCTTTTAGCACCAAACGGTGGTGAAACCTAAATAGTATAAAATTTAAAAAGAAAAATCCGTAATGAGATCATGAACCCAATTGGACTATTTAAAATAGTCCTTAAACATTACCTCTTCATTTCTCTGTTCTATACCTTGGCTCATACATCTACACGGTCAAGACACCGACACCACCTAGGACCTTCACTTCTTGAGAAGTCTTCCAATGATTCCTATTTTCAAAACGTGCACATACCCACTTCTGAATTAAATGAGAAAAATTTTAAGCTCCTAAGAGCAGAGAGTCATCCTTAATAGGTGTTTTTTTTGTTTTGTTTTTTGTTTTTTGTTTTTTACATAGAAATAGCCCCCTAGTCAGCCTGTCTCTTGGGAAGGTGTTAGACGTGTGGTTTCCACTACTAAAAACTGCTGGTTCCTTGCCATGCCTTAAAAGGTGAATGCACATAGGAAGGGTTTCATAAATCAACAGAACACAACTAAATCCAGTCTCCTAAATGCCTATTCCTGCAGCGTCTGCATGATGTTGGTTATCAAGGATGTTGCAGAGGTGGGAGAGGAAGATAGAACTGAAGCCAATAAAAAGACACAAAGCTTTCTGATTGTTTGTTTGTTTCTTTGCTTTTAGAGAGGTCAGGGGGCAGAGGGAAAGGGAGAGAGAGAATCTTAGGCAGAGTCCACGCTGAGGGCTTGATCTCATGAACTGTGACATCATGACCTGAGCCAAAATCAAGCATTGGATGCTTAACTGACTGAGCCACCCAGGTGTCCCAAATCTTCTTGTTCTTACCAAGGTTCAGTGATTTTTTTTTGAAACAAATAGTCCTCATATTGTTGCAAGACTTTAATTAATTGATTAATATCCTCAATGACTTGATTTTGACTTTTTTCTTTTTTTGCTAGGTTTTATCCCCCTCTACGGAGGAGGTTCCTATTGCCTGTTATGGACTGAATATCTGTGTCCCCCAAAAAAGTGATATGCTGAATTCCTAATGTGATAGTATTTGGAGGTGGAGGCTTTGGGATGTGAGTAGGTCATGAAAGTGGAGCCCTCATGATGGAATTCTGATCCTTAGAAAAAGAGACACAAGACCTCCCTCTCTCTCTCTATCTCTCCCTCCCTCTCCTTCCCTCTCTCTCTCTCTCTCTCTCTCTGTGTGTGTGTGTGTGTGTGTGTGTGTGATGTGAAGACACAGTGAGAAGTTGACCATCTGCAAGCCAGAAAGTTAGTTCCCACCAGGAACCAAATCAGTCTTAGTCTTGGACTTCTCAGACTCCAGAGCTATGAGAGAGAAATTTCTGTTAAGTTGGCCAGTCTGTGGTATTTTGTCATAGTAGCCCAAACAGTCTGAGATAGTTCCCCCTTCCAGATTTTATCTACAATATTTAGTCTGATCTTTATTTTCTAGTCAGATAAGACTGGTATAATGATCCTCACACTTGATTTTGGACACAGAAGTAAAGAGTAGACAAAGGAAGAGGTTGAAGAGGAGGAAGTGAAGGAGAAAAGGAGGTGAGGAGGGGGAGAAGAGAAGAGAAAGCGGGAGCAATCAACTGATACTGAAGTGTGTGGCTTGCCAAAAATCAGACACCTAGCAAGTGGGTAGTGCTCACATCTGGATTTGCATCTTTTAACTTACAGAACTCTTGCAGTGTATCCAAAGAGGAAAAAAATGCAATTTTTTTTATTGAAAACTAAAACAGTTTAGTTGGAAAGACATATAGAATAGAAATAATTGCCAGTAGCTGGTGATGTTTAAGATGTGACTTGGCCCAGGGAGCCTGGGTGGCTCAGTCGGTTGAGCGTCTGACTTTGGCTCAGGTCAAGATCTCGCAGTCTGTGAGTTTGAGCCCTGCATCGGGCTCTGTGCTGACAGCTCAGAGTCTGAAGCTTGCTTCAGACTCTGTGTCTCCCTCTCTGCTTCTCGCCTCCTCACGATCTGTCTCTCTCTCAAAATAATAAACATTAAAAAAAAAGATGTGACTTGGCCCAAAACATGATGAATCTGACCAAAATGACAGAGACAATGAGCAGATTTAAGAATTACGAACATCTCTCTGGCTCTTCAGTTGGGCTTGGGCCCCAAAGTCACACAACTTGCTTATGGCATCTGCCATAACACCATAAACACCTGGGTGTTAAGCTTTGCCTCTTCTTCGCCTGGATTGATATAGAATATGAGATCACTATGATAATGTTTTGTTTTTCCTTCCGGACACACTCCTGATTTTTGGAAAGACCTGACTTCATGCAGGAGAATCCCTTCCCCACAAACTCCTTCCTAACTTGTCCCAGAGAGAAACAGAGGATATTCTCTCAGTATTCATAAAGACTCAGGTCTCCTATTCCCGGGTCCAATACCGTACATATTATCCTATCCTCTTAAGTAACCCCTGTTGTTTTAGGCTATCATGGGTCCAGAGGTCCAGAGTTAAACACTAAAATTTCTCTGGGTAAAGAGAGCTCTGATCCAAATTCCTAGTGATCTAGAAAGGCCAAAGTCTGTTCAATGAAGCAGTAATGAGATTGCCATTTTGGATTATTTTAGGTAATTATGGTATGGGACAACAAAGTTTTAGCTATCTTTGGCAGCTTCCAACCCTGAAATTGAAGGTGTTTTTAAAAGATAACGTCTCAAGAATTTAAACAGCATAAACTCAGAGATTTAAAATATCACTGAGAAAGTGCGTTTTAAAGTCACACGTTTCTTATGAAATTTACTAGGCTTACCTTCCAGTATTCATTGTTATTAAGCTTCTCACTCAATCGGGTCACAATAAAGTCATAATTTAGTCAAACATGAATCGTTTTAGTCTATTCGGGTTTCCTGCTAGAAGGAAATTCAGTACTTATTAGTCCCAGGTGTTTAGTGTCTAACCCTAAAAACCACCATGAAGTGACAGCCCAGGTTCCCTGGAGACAAATATCCAGTGTACCTGAGACTCCACAATTGAAAGTCATTTGTCATCAGGAAAGAGGTTTTGAAACAAAACTGCAAATATTATTTCTTTATACAATCACGGTGCACATTAACCTGGAGTAGTGTGCGTGGATGTGGTTATTCATTTTTTCCCCAGTTATTTACTTTGTCCCTTGACAAGGTGCTCTTCTAGGGTTGGGGACCCAGAATGGTTATATACATTTCCTGTCCACTAAGAACATACAGATTCCTTTTCCTATGTTGCTGCCATGCTAAATATGTACTAATTTTCACCACTGTGTACTCTGTGCAAATTCCTGAGTTTGGTCTGGAGGAAAATAGGGATAATGTTGGTTTAATGATCAGCATTTGTTTTGTTCCTGTTTTATGTCAGTCACTCAGCAAAGTTGATAGCTAGTTTGTGTGTTCATTTTTTCTTTTTTCATGTGTTATATTTTGGAATCCCCAAAGCAAACTTTCCAGTGACAAGCAGAGAGTGGTATAGAGGGAAAAGCATAAACTTGGAGGTTAGATGGTTGTGGGTTCAAATCTTACTCTACTGAATAATATTTCTGTGATCTGGGCAACTTGCTAAAATGTTTTGAGACTGTTTTCTTGATTGTAAGAGAATTGAGAAGATTGTGTCAAATACTATCTTTGAAGCCTTTAACAACATTCCCAGAATATAGAAAGTTTTTTTAAGAAGACTAGTTATTTCTCTTGGTTATTATGATATCCATTTTATAGTTAGAAACATGAAGCTCAGAAACATTCAACAATATGTCAATAGTGGCATAACTAGTAAGTGAAGGGGAGGGTTAAAACCCACATGGTCCAGTTCCAAAGTCCTCCTTCAGTTTCCAAGATGCCATGTTTCTTCTGCACTTAGCTTCCAATTCCTTTCCCATTTTGTTTCTTCCACCATTCTGTTAAATCAACCTTCCCTAAACTCGTTGCATATCAGCATGACCCCTCAATATCTCTTGGTTTCTAAAGTATCTGATATTATAAGCTTGTTCAAACTATAGTAATTACTGCTTTTATACCTGTCTGTCCAGGTATATGTTCAGATAGACTTATTTCCCAGAGGGAAAAGTACTCATGTCCCTATTTCCATGGCTAGATAGAATTATTAGAAGTTGTTTATTGAATAAATTGTATTCACATTGTAAAAGAAAACTTAATTGAAAATATAATTGAAGAAATGATTAATAAATTCCATTATATACTTACACATCTTCCAGTTAATTTTTTTCTCTATAGATAAAGTATTGTGATTGAATTCACAGACTACCTTCATCTGAGTGTGCACCTTCAACAAGTTATTTAATCTCTATTTCACTCTTCCTTCTTCTTCTTTTTTCTTTTTAATTAGGAATAGTGATTTCCAATTCATAAGGTTGTTTGACTATTGACATATGACGGCATTTAGCGCAATGTCTTGTACAGATTTTCTAATAACATCCTCCTCATTATCTTTTCATCTAAAATTCCAACAGCATCTAATTACTAACCCAGAACTTGTGATTGATAGATAGGCTTTAAAACTTTATTTTCTTAAATCTCTTTTTACCTGATTTTTAATAGCATCTGTGAATTTAAAAACAAAAGCAAAAACAAACAAACAAAAAAAAAAACAGAGCTAGGCTAGGTATTGTATTTTTCTTGTAGGTGCTTCATTATAATACTGCCAGAGTATTTATTATATTCTTAATCACAATGCTGTGATGATTCTCCTAGATAAAAATCTTCCTTCATTTGCTGTGGCTGCCCAGATGATGGTGGGAAGAATGATCTGGAAGCCACATCTAAACACTTCAAAAGGGTGTCATGGCTGATTATTGAAGTCTACCTTGGAAGGAGAAAAAGAGAATAGCATCATATATACTGAGAGCTGCTCATCCCTGAATATCATAACTCATCAGGAAGTCATGAAAATGGAGGTCTTGGTAGCTAAGGATGATGTTTGATTCTTTCAGACACTAACCCCTACATTTTTTCACTAGCAGAGCTCTGACCTCTTGCCATTATTTTTAAGATGTTTATCTGTTTATTTTGAGGGAGAACGTGTGCACACATAAGTGAGGGAGGAGCAGAGAGAGAGAGAGAGAGAGGATCCCAAGACGGTTCCCCACTATCAGCACAGAGCTCAATGTGGGGCTTGATTCGAACTGTGGAATTATAACCTGAGCCAAAATCACGAGTCGGACACTTAACTGCCTGAGCCACCCAGGCACCCAGGTGTCTTCCCATGAAGGAGGCAAATGCTGATGGAGAGTTCAATAGGCTTCCAACCTGGGTTAGCCCAAAGTCTTAAGTACCCACTGTACCTACTCTTACTTCCTGCAACCTGCTTTATTGTCAGACAACACTGTTCTTCAAACCATTCCCTATACTACTCCACATGATAATTTGCTCTTGAATTCTTAAACTTTGTCTCAACGAACCCTGATTAACGCTCTATCAGCAGTCCAGCAAGGTATGTCTTCAGTTTATCCCTCAACACAAGTACATAAGCAGTCAGAATATTTCGACCACCACCACTACTATAATAAATGATAATGATGATAATAATAATAACAACAACAACAACAGTAATTGCTACCCTACTCATCAGATCGTTTTCAACATTATATCATCAGCATATTGGATTAGCAAGATTCTAGAGATCATCAAAATGATCAAAATCCCTTAGGACTAGATTGTGAAAGAGAGTAGATTTAACCATGTCCAGGGAGAGTTAATATTGATGTCCTTCCCACATAAATTATAACTTCTTTTTGTCCCTTGTATTTACCTTTTTAAAGAACTAATTCTTCCTTTTTTTCTTGTTTTCTTTGGTTTTTCCCTGTCTTTATTTAATTTATTAATTAATTTATTTCTGCTTTGATCTTTGATCTGTTATCTCCTTCCTTCTACTCACTTTGGACTTAATTTATTCTTCTTTTTCTAGTTCCTCAAGGTACTAGAAACTCCTACTTCTAGTGTACTGTTAAGTTGTTTATTTGAGATCTTCTTTTTTTTCAATGTAGGCATTTATCACTATAAAGTTTTCTCTTAGCATGGCTTATGCTGCATCCCATAAGTTTTAGAATCCTGTATTTCCATCTTTGTTTTGAGATTTTTTTTATTACTCTTTTGATTTCATTTTTTACCCATTGGTTTTTCAGAAGTGTATTGTTTAATTTCCACATATTTTTCATTTTTTTTTCAGTTTTCCTCCTGTTATTACTTTATAAATTCATACCATTGTGGTCAAAAAAGATATTTTGTATTATTTCTTTTTTTTTTTAATTTCCTAAGACTTTTTTTTGTGATCTAACCTATGATCTCTCCTAGATAATGTTCCATAGGCAGGGTGAGAATGTTTTATTCAATTGCTGTTGGATTGAGTGTTCTGTATCTGTCTATTAGGTGCATTGGCTTAAAATATAATTCAAGTGAGACATTTCTTTATTGATTTTCTGTCTGGAGGGTCTATTCATTTTTGCAATTGGGGTATTGAAGTTTTCTACTATTATTGTATTATTGTCTATTACTTCCTCCAGTTCTGTTAGTATTTGCTTAATGCCCCTCCAAAGAGACTGAGACTCAAAATAGATAAAATTATAAAGAAAAGGTATTACAACTGATACCACACAAAGGATCATAAGAGGCAGCTATGAACCACTATACACTAACACATTGAACAATCTATAAAACAAAATTGTTACATTCTTAGAAGTACAACCTATCAAGTCTGAATCATGATGACATTGGAATCCAAACAAACCAAAAACAGGTAAGATTGATTCAGTAATCAAAAAACTCCCAACAAAGAAAAGCCCAGGACCAGATGGCTTCATGGGTGAATCCTACAAAACATTTAAAGAATTAATGCCAATTCTTCTCAAACTCTTTCAAAAAGTTGAAGAGGAGGAGACACTTCTAAATCTACTTTATGATCAGCATTATCTTGATTCCAAAACCAGGTAAGGGTACAACAACAAAAAAAGAAAACTAAAATACAATATCCTCTTTTCACAATAGATGTGAAAATTCTCAAAATAAATGTTAGTAAAGAGAATTCAACAGCATTTTTAAAAGATCATACACCATGATCAAGTGGACTTTATCCTTGGCATTAAAGGATGCTTCAATATAAGTATATCAATAAATGTGATATGTCACATTAATAGAATGGCAGGAAAAATCAAGTGATCACCTCAATAGATGTAGAAATAGCATTTTACAAAATTCAGCATTCTCTCCTGATAATAACTCACAACAATAGAACATAGAAGGAATATACCTGAACATAAAAAAGTCATATACAACAAGCCTACAGTTAACATACTCAATAGTGAAAATTTTAAGGTTTTTCCCTCTAAGTTTGGAAACAAGACAAGGGCACTCAATTTCACCATTCCTTTTGAACACAATAATGGAATTCCTAGCCAGAGCAAGTAGGCACGAAAAAGAAACAAAAGACATACAATTCTAAGAAGAAGTAGTTAAATTATCTTTTTTTCGCTGATGGCATGATCTTATATAGTAAAACTCTTACTAAAGACTCCCCTCAAAACAGAGCTATAAGCAAATTCCATAAAGTTGTAGGCTACAAAATTAACATTCTAAATTAACTGCATTTCTATATTATAGAAAAGAACTATCTGCAAAAGAAATAAAGAAAACAATCACCTTTACAATGGACATCAAAATCAATAAAATACCTAAGAATAAATTTAACCAAGGAAGTAAAAGATATGTATACTGAAAACCATAAGACACTGATGAAAGAAATTAATGAAGACAGAAGCAAACAAAAGATACTATGTTTTCATGAATTGGGACAGTTAATATTGTTAAAATGTCTTTACTATCCAAAATTATCTATAGATTCAATGCAATCTCTATCAAAATTCCAACGACATTTTTTATAGAAATAGGAAAAGCAATCTGAAAATTTATAAGGAACTACAAAATACCCCAAGTATTTCCCATCTTACACAAGAATTCAATTGAAATGGATTAATGACTTAAACATAAGACATAAAATTATAAAAATCCTAGAAGAAAATATAGGTAAAATTCTCCTTGGCATTTGTTTTGGTAATGACTCTTTTTGACCTAACACCAAAACACAAGCAATGAAAGCATAAGTAAAAATGTGGGACTAAATCAAACTAAAAAGCTTCTGTACCGTAGAAGAAACAATCAACAAAATGAAAATGCAAACTACTGAATGGAGAAAATACTTGAACACCATATATCTGCTGCTGAGTTAATATCCAAAATATGTAAGGATTTTATGCAACTCAATAGCAAAACCCATAATCTTATTTAAAAATGGACAGAGGAATTAAATAGACATTTTTTTTCACAGAAAACATACAAATGACAAACACATTTATTAAAGTGCTCAGTATCACTAGGTAAACACAAATCAGGGAAACACAAGTCAAAACCACAATAAAATATCACCTTACACTGTTAGAATGTATCATCAAAGAAAAGATACAATGAATATTGGTGAAGATATGAAGAAAAGGAAACCCTGGTACACTCATTGAGGGAAAGTCAATTAGTATAGCCACTATTGAAAATAGTATGTAGGTTCCTCAAAAATTAAAAATAGATCTACCATACAATCTGGCAATTTACTTCCAGGTATACATCCAAAGAAAATGAAATCATAACATCAAAGAGTTATCGACATTCCCACGTTTGTGGCCCATTATTCACAATAACCAAGACATGGAAACTATTAAGTATCTATCAATGGATGAATGGGTAAAGAAAATGTGCTATATATACACAATAGAATATTATTCAGCCATAAAAAGGAAATCCTGCCATTTGTGACAAATGAATGGACCTTGAGGGCATTATATTAAGTGAAATAAGTCACAGAGAAAGACAAATACTGCACATTCTCACTTACATGTGGGATACAAAATCATTGAACTCATAGAGTGTAGAATGGAGGTTGCCAAAAGCTGAGGGGAGGGAAAATGGGGAGTTGTCAAAGGATACAAACTTTCAGCAACAAGATGAATTTAAATTCCAAAAATTTAAAGTATAGCATGGTCGCTATAGTTAACAATGCTGTACTTTATACTCAAAAATTGCTATGAGACTAGAGCCTTAATGTTCTCACCATAGCAACAACAAAGAGACGGTAACCATGTGAGGTGAAGTATGTGTTAATTAACTTTATTGTGGCAAACCTTTGGCAATATATACATGTATCAAATCATCGCATTGTACTTCTGAAACTCACACAGTGCTATACGTCAATTATCCTTCAATAAAGCTGACAGAAAAGCTTCTTCAGCTCCTCCTTACTGATGTGTTTTGAGGAGAGTCTGTTCACTAGATTAATAGCCACATACTATGTACCAGAGGCTGTGTTAATATGTTTGAGTAGAAATATCACATCATACATGCAGCTGCAATTGTGGCTATCATTTGGCTAAGTTTATGGTAGACCACTGTCATTTTCCAAGAGTGATCTTTGTTTGCAGAAGCCATACAAACTAATTGAATGTGATTATAATGGACAGAACCACTGCAGCGTCCCTTAAAGCCTTAAATCTTTAATGGTGGCTTTAATCTCTGCAATTCCTATAGTATACATTATTACTTCTGATTTACCACCATTGTTGAGGGAGGAGGGTGTCACAAAGGACCATTTCAGGAACTTGACCCTTACTATCTTCATGGCTCTTATTCTATATTATCATGGAACCAAAATGAGGTTCTGCCAGCTACTAAATATATTTTCTCAATTATACACTCGGAGGGTAGGGAAACGATAGCAGGGAGGGTATGAAGAAACAATGAATCCATTGGGAGTTGACTTGGCCTAGAATACCATTTATCAGTGGCCTCAATAGGGGTCTTAATAGTCGGAGCATTCTGATGGCATTTTGGTCCCCTGGTATCAATCATATATCAAAACCTACAGCAAAATTCCAAAAAAGTCTTGACATTCTTTTTTCTCTGGTACAATTTAGCCAGATATATTACCACAGGTTTCTGTCAGAAGGAATTTGAGTAACATTTGGCATAAAGACTTGTGAGGGCATTACAAAATCCTTCCAAAATTCTGGTCTCCATTTCAATGGATGACTCCCAGGCCTGTCTTCCATTGAGGGCTATCACATGCCTTCTGGGAAGCAGCTTCCTCTCAAAGGGGTGTTGACCTGTTGTTTCATTGCCCGCCAAAATCTATTAATCACCACGATAGATCCCAGGGGACAAGACATTCTCAGTGTCACTTTACCCTCTCCGTATATTTTGGTAATTCCATGTTGCTTTTGATGATTGAATGTCATTACCTTGCCTCTGCCATTACAGAGTGCTCTCATTGGTACTATCTGCTCATCATCTGCATTGTTACTGGGGAGCCCAGTTCCGTGGTAACATCTCCTGCTGTCAGCTCCAGACTCCAGAGGAGAGCCAGCTCAGGTCTCCTCTCCAGTATATACTTCTCTTAGTTAAAGGTCTACTCTATTGGCCTATCTAGAAAACAGTCAAGTGATGGTTTCTCTAGTTTTGCATAATAAACTTATTCCACATTCCCACTTCCTTAAGCCTTCTGGCCTTTACTTCAATACCCTGCTCCGCAGTCCTTCCATCTCTATGGCATTTAGCTGCTAACTATCATCATATAAGAACTTCAGGGGCGCCTGGGTGGCTCAGTCATTTAAGCGTCCGACTTCAGCTCAGGTCATGATCTCATGGTCCAAAGGTTTGAGCCCTGCATCAGGCTCCATGCTGACAGCTTGGAGCCTGGAGCTTACTCGGATTCTATGTCTCCCTCTCTCTCTGCCCCTCCTCCACTCACCCTTTGTCTCTCTTTTTCTCTCCCTCTCTCTCTCTTAAAAATAAGTAAACATTAAAAAAAATTTTTTAAAGAACTTCAAGGAACCATTCCCATAGCACATTAGGTTACTTTTAGCTGACTTACCAGGCTGCTAATCCACAGCAGAGGTCACTAATCTTATATCAATAAATTCTTGCCTATTCACACTTACGGTCCTGTTCTTCACTCTACCTCCTGCTCCAATCCCTTAGAATCCACTTCTACTCATCTTCCCAGATTCCTACTGGCATCTCATTATGTGGATCCTGATTTTTTTTTCCTTTTAGAGTTATATCCTTCTGGATCTTGGACTATATGTCCTAATGTGCACTGTGCTGAGACCCGATGCTGCTAACCAGCCTGAAGACAATAAGGGATGGTAGAGGAGAACCTTCAGAAGGACAAGAATCATCTTGAAAGACACTAGCTTTGGGTGAGGTCCTTAAGGGCCTCAATGAAAAAGATGATCCTTGAATAAACACATGAAACAAGTTGGCTAAACATGCCATAATGAAATTTAGAGTAAGAGTGAAAGGTAGAGACTACCTGAGGGGCAAACCACCAGAACAGAGATGTAATGTAGCTGGTGGAATCAGATGGGCTTGAGGGACTGGGCAGCGTGCATGGAGACATTTGTGAGAAAGAGTGGCAGGGAGTGAGATCAGGGAATCACTAATCCTCACAAAAACCTTATGAGACATGGTCTACCATGTTTTTCAACTTACAACTTAAGGAGACTTATAGCAAGTTTAAATAGCTTACCTAAGAGGAGTCCTCTAAAGATAGTATTCAAACCAAGGAAGGCTATTTCTAAAATGTGTTCACAACAACTATGTTGTAGTAGTGAATAGTGAAAGCAATATAGCAGCCTGATTCCGCGTGAGCCCACAGAGTGTCTGTGATGACATCATGCACCTCCTCTCCTGCTCTTGACCCCAGCTGCTCATTTTGGTGTCTGCTGTGGTGATGGGCATCAACTAGGTTTACATAAGTGCAACCTGACAGTGCTTCATCTAGGCATAAATGAATGAACTACCAAATGAATGAGCATTTTACTCACTTTCTAGGGATCGCCTCCATCCATGTTTTTCTTATTTTTTACATTTTTTTTCATGTTTTGAGAGAGAGAGCAAATGGGGAAGGGGCAGAGAGAAAGGGAGATAGAAACCCAAGCAGGCCACAGCACAGAGCCCCATGTGGGGCTTAAACTCACAAACCGTGAGATCATGACCCGAGCTGAAGTCAAGAGTCGGAAGCTCAACCAACTGAGCCACCCAGGTGCCCCATCCTTCATCCTATTTTGATTCCCAACCCACCAGCCCTGGGTTCCACTCTCCTGAGGTACTACTCTCCATGTATTAATATATTATAATGTTATGTCATAAATGATAGTCATTTGTTTACCGTCTCCCCCACCACACATTAGAACATGAGCTCCAGGAGGGCTTTATGTTTTGCACCCTGGTATATCCCTAGGACTTAGAAAAGTTCCTGGTACATAGTAGGCATGCCATAAATATATATTTAACAACCTGATGATGAATAATACCTAAACCCCACTTTTCAAAAACATTTTAATGTTCATTTATTTTTGAGAGAGAGAGAGACAAGGGAGGGGCAGAGAGAGAGAGAGACACAGAATCCGAAGCAGGCTCCAGGCTCTGAGCTGTCAGCACACAGCCCGATGCAGGGTTCAAACTCAAACTGCAAGAGCATGACCTGAGCTGAACTTAGATGCTTTACTGAGCCACCCAGGGGCCCCAATACCTAAAACCCACTTAAAACAGAATCAGACATGCGCTTAATGCTCAAAAAAATGGTAGTCTTTGTTACCATTACTTGTTCTATGGCTTTGTTTAATTAGTGTAATTTTTTTTTTAATTTGACATCTGCAAAATGAATTATCTGTCCTATATGTTTGTTGTAGAGGACCTGTGAGATACTATGTAGGAGGTGATTAATGGTAGGACACCAGCACATGGTAGTTTCTACCTTTTTTATTATAACTTTGTCTATGTGATAAGTCTTAAATTTTGTATGATGAGTACACTTAAATACAGAGAGACTTGGCTGTACATATGAATTCACGGATTTTTTTTTCCCTGTCAACTTTTCCCTCCTGGTTTATTATCCATTACTCACTAAATGCAACCATCATGGCTTAGCCTAGGGTCCTGTTTACAGATGACACCACATGAAAACCATGCACATTTCTCACACATACACACAAGCATTTTAGCACAAATAAAGATCATTTTTAAACATAGGAGGTGGATGGGATCTTTAAATAATGTGAATTATTCTAGGCAAATACTCAAGCCAACAATTCTCCTGACTAAGGAATACTCCCCTTGGATATGAGGCACCAACTTGGTCTCTTTGTCAGTCTTAGGACCTGGTCAAAGTGCTGACTCATGTGAATATGGCTTCCTTCCATTGTCCATATCATGTTTAATCCATGTAAAGGAAGTTTTCCCAACAGCAGCTAACAGTTTTATTTACTTTTTATTACTGCAAGTGGAATTGTATGGAGCGATTCCAGTCAGGGTTCAAAATAGAACACAACCTCAGATGCCAATTCCAGGTAAATTCTGTCTCAGTCACTCACTGAGTGATACTCTGTAACTGGATTCCACTAAACTTCAGCCTCAGTTTTGGCATCTGTGATATGAATGCTATTACTTCACAAGGCCATTGTGAAAATAAAATATTAATGGAAAATAACCAATGTAAAGTGTATGACCCATACTAGTAGGTCAAGAAATTTAATAAGTGTACTAATACAACATTAAAAAAAATCCCACTTATTGAATGCATGTGATATATGTTAACACATCCAATTGCCACAATCCTTTGAAATAAGTACTATTTCTATTTCATTTTACAGCTATTAGTCTAAATAGACAACTGACAGAACTTGCTTCAAGGCCACAGCTCATTGTACCTTAGGCGGGAGATGAAGTATGGCTAACATCTCACCAAGGCGGTGATGACATTTCAGAGAAGCCAAGTGATATGGCCATGGCCCCTTTGTTCATGATAGTGAAGCAATCTGAGATTGGGGACAGACAGCTGCCATTCCCCTGCGCTGTTTGATAGTCATCAAAGGAAGCAAAAGAAAATGGCTGATTCCTGGAAATCACTTTCTTATGAAACACCATTGTTTTTCAGCATAAAGCAGTTCCCTGACTCCTGGGACCACTGGCATCTCTGCTGGGGGCAGGAAGTGAAACATACTGCCCCTCCTTACTTTGATGGGGGTAACCCCTCACACTATGGTTCTCAGCCTCATGCTGAGAAGTCTGTACTCAGGGGCTAAGCAGAAATAAATAAGAGACTTAACTGGTTTTCTACATCTCAATTGAGATATTTATTCATGTGGAAAAAAGTCACTGAGGGGGGAAAAAAAACCTCATTGCATTTAAAAGTAATTTGATTTAGAAATATTTTTATTTGAAAGGGTTCTGAATAATGCCCCTATAGTCTGTGTAATGAAGGCAGAAGGGGAGATCTTTCCAATTAAACACTTGAAAACATCTTACTCATAAATTATTTTGCTGAATTTCCAGTAATAAATTCAATAGAAGCTAAATGTGTAGGTTGAGAACAAAGTGCTTGTTTCCAGCAAAAGAGGGACAAAGAAGCCAGATAAACATAATCTCCTTGTGAGATAATATCTGAGGACAGGTGGTCTTTACCAATACCTATTTGCTCAAGTAATTGTTCTACTGAATACTTGTCAAGGTATTTTATCAGCTTTTTATGTATCTGTTTAACTGAAGCCTGGGTTTTCGTATACCACCGCCCTCCCCCCTCCCCCAACACCCTGTGATGAAGCCTGGCTACTTGGTTTCAACTGTCTGTATATTTAACTGTTTTCTTCACTAGAGTGTGAACATCCTGAGGCCAGAGGCTTTGCAGTAGCTACCGTTGTCCCGTCTAGAGCCTGGGAAGGAAGCAATGCAGAGCCTATGTTTAATAAATCACAACTACAGAGGGTTTACTGTGCAGGGACCATGAAAGAAGAATGAAGAAAAGAGATAAAAATGACTAGGAGACATGGTTTCAGCATGCAAGAAACCATCAGCCTATTTCAGTGCTTCTCCACCACACTTATCCCTTGTTTTGCCAATCAAGATTTTAAGGGACAGAATCTCTACAGTTTGTATTATGAGACCACAAATATTGATTGTCTAAATACGAAATCATAGGACAATATTGACTATGTTATTTGACACCACCTCACTGACATATTGCCTCTGAAATGCTGATCTCCCTTGAGGAGGGGGGTTTCTTCTCCACTGGTCGAGAATAACTGGTATCAAGTGAGTCAAATCATACATCCTTATAAACATCTACGCCTAGGTGTATTAAGCCACCAGTAAAGAATGGATGTCTGATTCTGCATTGTTTAGTGTGTACTATATATGAGTATTCATGTTTTACAGATCCAATTGATAGTCATCTCTGAAGCAAACATCTTGTGTGTACTATTGTCACAGATTAAAATTAACATGTTTAATCAACAAAAACATACAAATTCACGACATTGCAGAAGCTGGGACGAAGCTGGCAAATCTCTCCTTCTTTTCGCTGCTCTGATTTTTGTCCCCATACAGGAGTGGCTCCACTTGAAAACAAGGATGCTTCCTCTGCAATCACTCTGCTTATCAAGTATCTGAAGCCAATGTCAATGCCTCTACTTTTATCCCAGTTTCATTTTGATTTTACGGAATAAGAAGTCAAACAGATCACTCTCCAGTTTCATGTCTCTTCCCCATTCTTCCTTGGATGTCTATTTTCCTACTCGTCTTTCAAAGACTTATTTCTTTATGGTATAGTTCTTGGCCATTAAAAAACAAAACAAAATAAAAACAAGGCGGAGTCTTTTCTAATATGGAGCTGGGTTATCTGTGCCTTTCCAGCTAGAAAAGCTCTCCATCTGTTAGCTGATTCATAGTAATAACAATTTTCACCAACGGGTTAGTTATATCAGGCCTGCAAATATTTTAGTAGAAGTTGCAGAATTTGGAAATTACTCCTGAAATAGGTGGAAAACTAAATGAAATATCCTAGAAATGTAGTAGCTTCTGGCAAATGCTTTCATTCATGCTTCACTCATTTCCTGAGCACATGTGCCAGAAACTGAACTGGACTCCATGGGTGAGGAAATCAAGGCCAAGGTTGAGCTCTGCCTTCCAGGAGGTTACAGCCAATTGAAAGGAGACTTTTGCTCAGATTCCTGCAGTTTGGCGTATGTTAAGTGACAGATTCAGAGTCCAGGCAATAAATACTGCACCAGTTTAAAAATGAGAAAGTGTAATAAACTGTTAATTGAAAAACAATTGAAAACAATGATATCACCTGCAGCCTCAGTGCCCAGAACTTAATGACTCTTTATGAACTGGGGACCAGTCAATTGGCTTTCAATGGTCTCCCTTTGTCCCCATAGAACATATTCCCACTTTGGTTGCTCACGGAATGGGAGCTCCCTTTATTCTCTTAGACTATATCTGGGCAACATCAATTTTGTCCTTGGAGCATATATTCACATGGAAAGAGAGTTTGTAGAGCACTAACAAAACCTAAAATAAATGAGAAGAAATTGGTATCTCTGCCATGAGGGCTGGGAATTGACCCATGATTGCCAGAGGTGGACAGATTTCCAGTTGGAGAAGTTTTCCAAGACTTTCCTCAACAGAGACAGGGTCTACATTTGACACTCAGAACACATCTGCTCATAGAAGCAATATATAAATCAGGGTTAGCTTTCAGAACTGGCTAACAGAACACAAACAGTAACTCATACGGTACCAAAAGCATAGTGTTACACTATTTTAAAATTTTTATTTAATGTTTATCTATTTTTGAGAGTGAAAGAGAGAGAGACAGAGTGTGAGTGGGGGAGGGACAGAGAGAGAGAGAGAGAGAGAGAGAAAGAGACAGAGACACAGAATCTGAAACAAGCTCCAGGCTGAGCTGTCAGCACACAGCCAGATGTGGGGCTTGAACTCACTCACAAACCATGAGATCATGACCTGAGCTGAAGTCAGAGGCTTAACTGACTGAGCCACCCATGTTCCCCAGGGTCACACTATTTTAAAAGCAAAGTTTATTATAAAACAATTCATCCAAAGAGAAATGCAGATGAAGGTCTAATTGGAAATACCAGAAAATGTGATATGGAATTCAGGGGAAAAGGTAAAATAAAGAACCAAGGATATTCATGACTAGCCAAGTATGTTCTCCTCCCCCTCATTTCCAGGGATGCTTTTTTGTTTTGGATATTCCTGGTCACCTATATATTTATTTCTCAAAGCACAGTAGATAGGTTTATTGCTTTATTTTTCAAGCCTGGATTGTTTTTCCTTAAACTCTAGACTCCTATTACCTCAAAATTTCTCTCCTACCTTCCAGAAAGTAGCTTAACAAAAAAAAAAAAAAAAAAAAAAAAAAAAAAAAAAAAAAAGAAAGAAAGAAAGAAAGGAAGGAAGGAAGGAAGGAAGGAAGAAAATCAGGATCAGGGTGCCTGGATGACTCAGTTGGTTAAGCTCCCAACTCTTGATTTCTGCTTGGGTCACGATCTCATAATTTGTGGGATCCAGCCCCACTGTCAGTGTAGAGCCTGCTTGGGATTCTCTCTCCCCCTGTATCTCTGCCCTTCCCCTGCTCACTC
The DNA here is from genome assembly GCF_023721935.1 of Panthera uncia. NCBI lineage: Eukaryota > Metazoa > Chordata > Mammalia > Carnivora > Felidae > Panthera > Panthera uncia. The sequence continues at coordinate 106,043,471 of NW_026057584.1, read as the reverse complement.
TCATTCTCTCTCTCAAAAATAAATAAACATTTATAAAATTTTTTAGGGCTAGAAAAAGAAAGGGAAATAAAAAGGGTCATGAGAGCTATCCCTGGCATTCCACATTGCCCTCTCTTTATTCCTTACCTATAAACTTTTGGTGAGTGTTGGCTTTGGTTGATATTTGTATCACCATGGGTTCCCAAGGGTTTTAGCACACAGCCGATGCTGTAGGCAATTCCTACAACATCATAGGTGTTATATAAATACTTCTCAAATGAATAATTTTCTGAGGTTAAAAAAATGTTAATGGTATTTAGGAAATTGTGAGCATGCGATTTTATAATGCTAACTTATTTTCCTTCTAGCCCATCTTTTGGTTAGATAGATAGAGCACTTGGTCATCATGCTTGTTCAGTGTCCTCTTGCCCTTCTATCACAGCTGTTTTGACATTGGGTCCACATTTGACTGGGGCTGGTTCAATCAAAGGGCCAAAAGTCTTGGTCAGGAAACATTCATCTGTGCCTCTTGTCCACAAGAGAGGAATATGGCGACTTGTCAGCTCTCCTGGGTGAAGGGGCTAATCACTGCTATACTTAGAATCTCTTCAGAGTATTAATAGAAAATTTTAAATAGAATTGATTTTTTTTTGGGAGGGACGCACTAGAGTTCTCCATCCTTTGCTTAGGAAGCTAGGTGAAATCTGATGATGTGAGTTCTGCCTAAGACCAAAGTCAAGATAATAACTTTTGCCAAATGTAAGGAACTCAATATTTATAAGATAGGGTAAATTAAATTATCTTCTTTTTTTATTTTATTTATTTTAAGACAGAGAGAGACAGAGCATGAGTGGGGATGGGGCAGAGAGAGAGGGAAACACAGAATCTGAAGCAGGCTCCAGGCTCCGAGGTGTCAGCACAGAGTCCAACACTGGGTCGAACTCACGAACTGTGAGATCATGACCTGAGCCGAAGTCGGATGCTTAACCAACTGAGCTACCCAGGCACCCCAAATGAAATTATCTTCTTAATGGAAGAGGAGCTCAAATTCAAGAGAGTCAATAGCTATAGGACCTCAAGTGTGAATAGGAAAAGAGGAATGAAACCATAATTTATAGCATCAAAGAGTGTTCTTGCTTCACAGATGTTCAGATGTTCTGACAGCTAGCTCTAGTCTTTTGCTGCCTTTTGTGGTTGGGCAGCTCAAGGTCAGGGTAGCAGAAAGGCATTGAATCTCTTAATTTATGCTGTTTTCAAGTGAAAACATATAACCTTCAGAACTTGCTGTTATACTTGGAAAAATGAAGATAATGATATTAGTCATTTATATCTCACTCATTGTGGTGGAATGAAATGAATGGTATATTGAAAATTATATTGTAAAGTGCACCACTGAAATATTAGTCACCATGATAACCATCAGTGGCCTCTTGATCCCACTTGCCATCTCACCTGCTACGTTTTTGCATAAGGAATGACTTCCAATTGCTACCTTCAGTTGAATTCCAGATCCAAATAAGACCATCTATAGACCATTTTCACCGGTATGGCATACATAAGCTCTTTGAGTCAAGATGACCTCAAGAGAATTGCTTATTTTTTTCCGTAAAGGCTCACCTTCTTCCAGTGTTATGATTGACACTTCCAGTTGCTAAACCAGACAACAAGGGGTAACCTTTGTCAAAAATAATAATCCAATTGATCTTTCTTATAAGTTGTTACATCTGTATTCTTTAAAAAATTTTTTTTGACATGTATTCATTTTTGAGAGAGACAGAGTGTGAGTGGGAGAGGGGCAGAGAGAGAGGGAGACACCCAGGCTCCAGGCTCTGAGCTGTCAGCACAAAGCCTATCGGGGGGCTTGAACTCACAAACTGTGTGATCATGACCTGAGCTGAAGTCAGATGCTTAACAGAATAAGTCACCCTGGCGACCCTACATCTATCTGTATTCTTGCTACTACCACTGTCATTAACTTATTTAGATCCCTAAATTGTCGCACTAACCTTTTAATTTGTCCCCTTTTTCTTTTTCTCTCTTTTTTTTTCTTTTTTTTCTCTCTCTCTTTTTTTCCCCTGGTTTACAAATTCTCTGGCACCTCTGATGATGTGATTTTCTGTCATTAATGGAATTAAAATTTTATTTAACTCCCAGAGTCCTTCATAATCTAAGACTATATGATGTCTGCAGACTCATCTTCTCAACTGTTGCCTCCCTGCCACTGACATTTGTGCCCACCGGACCCTGAGTTTAGTCCTCAAACTCGATGTTACACAGCAAATGAGGGGTAGAGCGAGGGCACAAACCCAGTTCTGATAACTTCAGAGCTCCTTATTGCTTCTCTTACCTGCTTGTGAATTCCTGGAAATTTTGTTCTTGCTGTTGTCTCCTTTCCTAGGAATTATATTCCAAGACCTTCTCTTTGCCTTTCTTATCTGTGTCCCAATCTCTTACTCACAGAAGTTTCCCGGGAGTGTCTTTTCTAAGTCACTCCCTCAAGGCCAGCCTATTTGATCTTGTTCACTGAAGTAGAAACTGCTACTCCCCACCATTCACCCCACATCCTCTTCTAGTGAGAGCACTTGTCATTACAATCACCTTAATATCATTAAAACCCAGTCAGGCCATCACATTCTTTGAAGGAGTGAAATTTATGCTGTAGCTAAAATAAAAATTAACAAAGTCAATTATCTTAATGAGTGGCAGTAGGGGGGAAGAAAGGCATTTGAAAGGGCGCACCAAGGTGCTGTGGATGATGGAAACCGGACAAGTACTGCTCAGCCAAGTTACCAGAGAGACCACTGTGTGTGACTATCTGGAGTGGAACAAACAGCGGCCCTACCAGCTACTGCCTGAATGAATTGTCAGTGAAAGGAGGATGGGGGAGTGTGGGGTGGCATATTGGGAAATGGAACATAGTGTTAAAAGCTGCATCCTCAGAGGAAGAGGAATTGTTTGAAGGAGAAAAAAGTAGTGGAGATAAAGATGTTGATATGAGGAAGAATGTCGTGGTGCATACATGGCTGGTGGTGTCAGTCAGCATTCAACAGCTAAGGGTGCATCCTCTACCCAAATCCAGGTTCAGAAGGAGACTCAGAAGTCGTCTTAGCCACACTCCATCCGGTACTGAGCGCCTCTCTCAGAGATGTAATCTACCTCTGCTTAAACACCCGAGGCGCAGGAATTTATTCTTTTAATATATTTTTAATTATTTTTTTATCTTTTTATATTATAGTTTTATATTCTTTATTTGTTTCAAGTTCTTTAATTTCTAAAGAGAACTTTTTTTGGTTTTTTTATCTCCTTATCCTGACCTGAAATGTTCCTATGGTTCTTACAAACCAGCTGACAAGTTCTGTTCTCTAGTGTTAGGGAAAACTATGAAAAGCCAGAAATTAAAATAAAAATATGTTCACTCTTCTATATGCCATCTTTCAAAACTGGACTCCAAAAGTGACTTGGTTCCTCAAAAAGGGGCATGTGTCCCTACACCAGGGCACATCCCAAGATGGCAAAGGGCACCCAAAGCCACAGGATAAACATGAGTAATCTTTGTAGATTAATACTTTTGTTTGAATAAAACATTGGGTGAAGATTTTTAACTTTTAATTAAAAAAGTTAATAGATGCTATTAGATCCAAAGCTAATGTTTTCTAAAGCATCTAAAGATGCTAAAGTTAATAGATGCTATGCATGCACCATCTAATTGGATACAAATTTCACATTGGCGAAACTCATGGATTTTGTGAAAGCTGGGAGAACAGAAAACTTGCGTGTGCAATAAATGGGAAATTTGGGTTGTGGTCTTTTCTGTTGTAATTATTTTCCTGATGGTAACTAATTTGATTTTTTAATTTAAAGAAGCATAAATATATTACTGAATAAGAGGAAATATTTTACACATATAAGAGAATAAAAAAATCTTAATATAGTGTTTCAAGTATTTCCAGAGACTCCTGGTGTTGTAATGCATAGAAAAGTTGGAGAGGCACAAAAATGATCCATCCCTGGTTCCCCAAGCTCACTATAACTCTACAATGTTAAATCTCTTACAATAATAAAGTTGACTTATTTTATTACAAAAATAGACATTCTAGTTACTTATCATTTAGAAAATGCATTGAAGTAAAACTCAGAGCCCTATTGCTGATAAAATTTGGCACTCTACTTTTTCTACTTAATACTCTATCATGGGCATTTTCATATGTATCTAAAATTTTTCAATAAAGAGTATTAAAAATGGCTATGTATTATTCTGTTAGAAATTTATACCATAATATATTTTATAATCCCTTTGTTGTTGGGAATTTAAATTGTTTCAAGGTATTCTCTGTTATAAACAGTTTTACAACCATCTTTTAAATAAATATTTGTTATTTCATTTTACATGCTTATATGTTATTACATGTTCAGATATTACATGGTTAGATCCATGGAACAGGAAACAGAAACAGAAAGAAAATGCAAATGAACAAAATTCCTCTGAAAGGGTATATAAATCATTTCCATGGGTGTCTCTTTGATACAAATGGGCATTCGTATGTAAAGACTCTTGGAGAGCAATGAGGTCAATTATTAGTTCCCTGTGGTGGGTAGTATTTTGACAATGGCTTAGCATCACAATTGTTTTGTCAGAAGTGACAGCAGTCTTCTGGGGCACTCTGTGCCCTCTAATCTTGGTTACTGGAAGCTCTGAAGACAAAAACAACCTTCATGTTTGATGATTGACTAAAAGAACCCATAGAACTTACTGAAAGCGATTACCCTCACGGTTACTATTTCGTACCATGAAAGGGTACAGATCAAAATTAGTCAAAGGAAGAGTCACGTGGGGCAGAGTCTAGGAGAAATGTGTGACTCTGACCAGTGGAAACAAGTCAGTGTTAATTCTGTTACCAGAAGAGTCACACGGGCTACTTTGCATATGTTCAAAATAATTAGAATATTCCCTCTTCAACCTCCAGGACCTCCTAGAAACAGAAAAAGTGTGAAGGAAAACATCTCAGGAGAAGGAGATAAATACAGCAAAAGGATTAGCACTAAAGATGCTAATGGGAAGTGAGAGCCACGGATGAAGACCAACTACCTAGTTAGCAGGTAAGGGGACTAGAAGGTTTTCAGTAGGAAGTGGACAGTCATAAAGAATTAGTCAGGATTAGATAGATAAAAGTTGAAACAAAAGATTCTGAAAAAGCGCATCTCATGCCTACACACACACACACATACACACACACACACTCCATAAAGAAAATGATGTATGTTAAAAATAATCACAGATAATAGCTAACATTTACTGAACATACAGTTATGTGTCAGGTACCATCATAAGCTTATAGTCTTTTTTAGCTTAGTGCTTCTCAGACAATCTGTCACAAAGAACCATTTTTTATTGTCTAATTTTTAATCAACCCCAATTGGATAATCAGCACACTGGGCAGGACTCATGCACAGTTCATAACACATGCAACTCAGTACTTAAGTCGGACAATATCCAAACCAGTATCTGCCACAGTCGACAAGACATTCCCATCGATCACACTCTGAAGTGTGGTATCAAATTACTATAAAAATGTTTACATGCTTCCTTCTCATTTCTGCATCTTTTCTAGAGCAGTAACTTAACAATATTGCACAAAGCCCCTTCATGGACATGTGACTTGTGCTGTTGCATAGGACACGTGCTCCAGAGAGCCACAGGCTTACAGTAATGCTCTGTTCTCACCATCTTGAAATTCTTAACAATTGGTGAACAAGGACCCCTCATTTTCATTTGCACTGAGCCCTGCAAACTGTGTAACTGGTCCTCTCCACGGACCATACTTTGAGTAGCCCTGTATTAACACATTGGATTCTTAGAAATACCTATGAGACAGTTACTATCATTACCTTCATTTTTAGGAGAAAAATGTGAAGCACAAACAAGATGGTTGAGATGAATAAAGCTGGTGAGTGAATAGATAGATCTGAAGCCAGGAAATCTGGCTTTAAAACCCAGATTCTTTTTTTTTTTAAGTTTATTTACTTATTTTGAGAGAGAGAGAGAGCAAGCAGGGGAGGACTAAAGACAGAGAGAGAAGGAAAGAGAATCCCAACCTGGCTCTGCACTGTCACCTTAGAGCCCAGCGTGGGGCCTAAACTCACGAACCTCGAGATCATGACCTGAGCTGAAACCAAAAGTTGGACACAACCGACTGAGCCACCCAAGCAGCCCTTCAAGCCCAAATTCTTAACCACATACAGTGAAAGGGAAATTTTGGAAAATTGCTAAATACCCAGTGTTGCCCAAGTAGAGGAGGAAAAAGGGAAAAATATCTTAACAAAGAAAAAGAGGGGCACCTGGGTGGCTCAGTCATTTATGCATCCAACTTCGACTCAGGTCATGATCTCAATGGCTCATGAGTTTGAGCCCCGTGTTGGGCTCTGTGCTGACAGCTCAGAGCATGCAGCCCACTTCAGGTTTTCTGTCTTCCTCTCTCTTAGCTCCTCCCCTGTTCACCCTCTGTCTCTCTCTCCTTTAAAATAAGTAAATATTAAAGAAAATTTAAAAAATTAAAAAAAAAAAAACAGAGAAAAAGAATTTTCCTTTACAAGGAATCATGGGAGTAATTTTGAAACCATGCAGCGTCGGCAGTGGGGCTGCACTATTTCACCACTTGGTAAAGAAGACGAGGATGGAGCCTGCACTGAGCATATTTGTCTGATTTGGAGACCCCACAGAGGAAACTCCTGCCTATTTGGAGTGCAGTCATGCCAGAGATGTAAGTGCTCTCAAAGTTCTTCCAGCCTGTCTTGCATCAGAGCATGGACAGGTGACCAAGGTTCAGTAAGATAGATGCATGTGCCATTGTATCAGATTGGGAGTTTGTGACACAAAGGAGCAGCTACTGTAGAGGAGCCTCTCTGGTGACTGAGGATGGTGTCAAGGTCATCAGTGGGGTCTGGGCCCATGTCTAGTGCAGAAGTCTTGGCGGTGCCTTTGGTGGTGGCCTGTATCCAGTGGATGAAGGCAGTGGTGTCCCTCACTCACACAGTGCAGGGATGTGGGTGGTGGTCTGACCTGTGACCTCACTTTGCTCTCGCCCATTTATGAGCCAGGTTTTCCACCTTCGCTATTCTGACATCCATTCACCAATTTCCAGTTTTTCTCATACCAGTCCTAATGTGTGTCTTTGACTCGCTTTCTGGGAGCCCTCATGAAGATAAAACCTGAATGCAAAGAGGATAGAGATCTTGACATTTCAAAGCCAATGACAGCCTCAGAATAGTGAGGACCTCTGGGTCAGACATGAAAGAAAGTAAGAGTTTCAGAAACGCCATAAAAAGGTGGAATTAGAATGAGGTTAATTATTCATTTTAAAATTAAATATTAATAATCAAGATTAATAACAATCTTACATTTATGGAATGCATTTCCCACTTGAAGAATCTCCAAGAGCCCATTTGAATTTATAAGCCAAGGTAATATATAGAACATAAAATCATTAATTAAAACATGAAATTCATGAAATATATACATCTTTAACTAGCAAGAAAAAAGATCATGGAAGCCTAATTAGCATCTAGCATTAACACAGCTTCAGGGAGGCACAGGTCACAGGGATGGTCAGTTCTCTCTACAGATGCCTTTGTGGTGTTCAATGCTTTGCCTTTTTGTCCTGGGTCCCCAGAAACCTCTGTCACATGGTTTTCTCTCTTCTGACATTTGTTCAAGACCAAGTGTGATCACTGCCAGCCACTGACTCAGTAACTGGGGCTTTGAGAGTATAGGGTTCAGGAAGGAAATATGTCTCTGGTTCTATAATGATGACCTATAAATCCTGAGGTGACAAAGTTTGAGTAAGGGAAAACATGGTGTCACACATGTGGTTTTCCTGTGCAGGTGTGGGCAGGGGTAGCTATCTGGGACGCTAAACCTCTGGAAGCAGTGTGGACATTCTAACACACATGACTTCTAGCACAGGGTCTCCTGGTAACCTTTCCATATCCAGAAGTAAATGAAGAGTAACATATTCGATGCTTGTTAAGTGCACACATGTGTGCTCATAGCCTCAGCCATCCACCCCTTTTAAGGATTGAAATTATATTAGTCATGGTGGGGCAGGAAAGTAATGGCTCTGGACCTGTGGAACTTACTAGAGCTTTATGAATGGCAACGTGCAGATGGTGAAGTTAAGGGAACCCCTGAGTGAGGGTGAAGGAAGCAGCCTCTGGGACTGGCTGCAGGGGAAGCCCTCATCCCCATCATCACGGGGCAAAGAGGAAACAGTGTTTCTGGACCCAGCCAGGGCTTATACCTCCAATGTCCCTCTTCTCCTTCTCTGAGCTGCTCTGTCATGGCCTTTCCAGCTTGCAGTCTATAGGGGCAGCCTTCCAGAACCCAGAGCAAGGCAGAGAAGCTATGACAAAGAAGGCAGACAGAGCAAACAGAACTGCCAGTACAATGGTCCTTTTCACATGTGGGAAGCTCAAGTCAAAGTGACTTCTGGAAATCATGTGGCTCTCTGGTCAAAGAACTGGAATTTGAACTAACATGACACATTATCTTTCTGTGCCCACCAGGCCTCCACCTCTATATACCTCTCCCAAAGCTTCTCATATTTTCCTACCTAAGCCCTCTTGAAGTCCAAGATGATTGAATATAAACTCAGGTTGAGCATGGCGTCCTAATCATAAATAACCCATTCCAAATGGCAAATATATTTGAAGTCTCATTTTATCTTAAATATTAATGAAATTCTCTGAGTGTATTTGTGCATATGTCTGTGGGGGAATATAGGTGTGTGAGTTTATTTTAAATAATAATAACACTATTAATTTCCCATTAAAATTTGAGTATATGAAGACAGGCCATGTTTGCCTTGTTGCCTTATACCTTTCAAGGCACAGGGACAGATAGATACCCCAGGGACAAAGTGTCCTCGATTTATGAAGCATGATGGCCTCTTCCACCCTTCCACAGCATGCAAGATTTTGAAGTATCAAAATGACAGTTACAGAGATTTTACATTGAAGCTCTGCTCTTGACCGTGGGTGTGAATCCCCAGAGTGTTCGTTCAGGATAGATTATTCTTTAAAACCAATTCTTACAGACTTAATAACCCAGTTTTATGAACGAGGTAGGAAATGGTGAAGGTGGCCCAGGAGAAGGAAGCAGGAAGAAGCCAGGTCAGAGCAGCCACAGTGGTAAACGTGAGAAATGACATAGGGCTGGGCTGGCCTCACTGAGCGGAGCAAGTACTGTGGGGACTAGTCCCTTGTTTGGACGAGGACTGAGGTGTGTACATATTTCCGTTCTGTCCCCATGGAAGGCAATGTCCCAAAGCATCACAGAAGCAGATCAGAGAGTTCTGTGTCCGGAAGGTCTTGGGTGTATGGCATCTCAGAATTACAAACTATCCACTCCCTCATCCCCCACCTATTAGGAATATGTATTTTAATTTTGCATTTTAATAGTCATTTTATGTGTTTTCTCCTTTAGTCTTCGTTATCAGCACTTTTCCTTAAAAAAAAAAAAAGATTCTCACTGCAGCGGCATCTGGGTGGCTCAGTTGGTTGAGTATCTGACTCTTGATTTCAGCTTAGGTCATTATCTCACGGTTCATGAGTTCAAGCCCCGCATCGGGCTCTGTGCTGACAGCAAGGAGCCTGCTTGGGCTTCTTTCTCTCTCTCTCTCTCTCTCTCTCTCTCTCTGCTGCTGCTCCCCTGCTCATGCTCTCTCTCTCTCTCTTTCTCAAAATAAAATAATAAATAAAAATTAAAATCAATTCTCATTGTATACATGAGCACTAACTCTCAAAGAGATAAAGAAGTAAGTCACAAGGTCCAATTTTCAAATGGATGACTCTGAGTCCCAAGCCCACACTGCTTTATGCCAAAGGAAAATAATGAACAGCGATGTCCAGTATCATACTATGTGACATTGCCATACAGCTGTGTCATCCTGTAGTAAGGTGATGGTCTTTAATCACATAGACCTGGGTTCATGTTCAGTCTTTACCATAGACGTGCCAAAGGATCTTTGCCAAGTTACTCAACTTTTTGAATCTTCTGTTTTCCCATCTGTAAGAAGGAACCAATGGTTTTCTTTTTTTTTTTTTTTTTTTTTTTTTTTTTGTTTTTATGTGATGGTTGTGAGGATTCAGTAAAGTCATGCACAGGAAGCATTTTTTTACAGCACCTGGAACTGGGTTCCCAGATCCTAAAGCCTGGTAGCATATGCACACTTGTTAACTTGCCATCAGGAATCACTGTTTGTCCTCTATGTGTGTACCATTAAGAAGAGTTGATGGGCTTGTATTTAGGAGAAGCAAAGAAGAATTCAATTTAGAAGAGATTAGGGATTCCCAAGTTAGAGTGGGCAGAAACACTTTCTGGAGGGGAGGAAATCTGGCCAGTTTCTCCGGACTGGGGGCTAGAACAGAAGAAAACAGGCTAGCCTGATGCTGGACAGTATCCTGTGTGGGGTTGGTCCACCATTTCCAACCCTTTCCTTTGTAGGTTCTCAGCCCTGGCTGCTCCTTGTAATCAGTGGGAACGTTCAGCATGCTGGGGCCCCAGCCCAGAGGTTCTGGTTTAATTGCTCTTGGTGCAGCTCAAGTGTCAGGAGTTGTTGAAGTTGCTAATGGTGATTCAGCTGTGCAGCAACATCTGCCTAGGTGTCACATGAGCATATCTGCCTCATCCCTCCCAGCCGCTCCAGTGTCTGTTCTGAAATCACTGACTGAACGTGCCCCCTTTTCTTCCAGTGTTGCACTCCTACTCACATTTCCGGGTTCTCCACACTATCAGACCTTTTTGTTCACTTCCTTCTTACCATTGCTTTTTAGTTTGTAGCAGAACGTGACTGTCCCAGCTTAGGAACTTGTGTGGGTCACATTCACTTTGACTCCTGGACTCTATATGCTCTTGGCAGCTAGGTAATCATCAAGCAGGAATAGACCACATGTTCTGTATCCCATGCAGACATGTTCTGTTCATTAGTGGATATGGTGAGTCGCTAAAGGCAGAAAGAGGGTCCTGGTTATTTTGCTGTCCAAACCCAGAACTAAGACAGTGGGAGAGGTCTGAAGACATATGGGGACAGAAGATGATTTAGAAAGTGAAACTGGAAAACATTTAATTGATCGTGAACACTCAAAATGCCAAAACCATGGAATTTTTCCCGGAAAAAAACAACAAAAAAAAAATGAGGGCCATGTGCATTGAACAATTATTTGTGATTCCCTCCTTTCCCCTTCACCACCTTGGCTGGATTTGACTTTGCCTTGGAGGAGATGTTCTTCAGCACAAATGAGTTGAGATAATACCTTCACTTTCTTGTATCTATATGTCACCCCCAACCTTAGCAATCCATAATAATAGGGTAAGAGTGAATGTTCCTTCAACAAGTACAGTGCTCTTGGGGCACCTGGGTGGCTCAGTCAGTTAAGCATCCAACTTTAGCTCAGGTCATGATCTCACAGTTTGTGAGTTTGAGCCTGGCATCTGGCTCTGTGCTGACAGCTTGAAGCCTGGAGCCTGCTTCGGATTCTGTGTCTTCTTCTCTCTCTGCCCCTCCCCCACTCTCACTGTGAGTCTCTCTCTCAAAAATAAATAAATGTTAAAAATTTTTAAATAAAGAAGTACAGTGCTTTTTTAAAAGTTTATTTATTTATTTTGAGGGACAGAGAGAGGGGTGTTGGGGGAAGGCAGAGAGAGAGAATTCCAAGCAGGCTCCGTGCTACCAATGTAGAGACCAATGCAGGACTCAAACTCACAAACCATGAGATCATGAGCTGAACCGAAGCCAAGAGTCAGACCCTTAACCCACTGAGTCACCCAGATGCCCCTAGAAGCACAGTGCCTTTATGTACTGAGTACTCAGTAAATGTGTCACTGTTACTGGTTACTGAGTTACCCAGTCCTTGGGGTGGCTGGCAGGTGGGGAATTTCTAATAATGTTGTGTAAGTCATATATTGTGTGCATGACCTTCTAAACAGGGAAATTGTGTTGAAATAGAAATAAAAACAAAACACTACTGTCCAGTGCAGCAACATAAACTCTCCCTCAGGACACCATCCACTTTTTTAGACCTGGAAAAATATGACTCCCCTCGGGGTAAATGTTACCTGAAATACTCTGGGTTCTGTTGCCCTAAACACCAGCACATATTTTTTAGCCATCACCCTCCTGCAAAGGCAGTGATAGTAGAGATTAGGGGAGGAGGAAGGAGCAGATCATTTCATCAAAATTAAATATATATCCTCTATGCTTTCTTTTTAATGTGATTTACCAATACCTATGCTTACCAGGGGAGCAAGGTCTCAGATGGTTTTGCATTTGTCTTCCTTCTTGTCATCAACTGCACGGACTCGACTGGAGGAGTAGCAGAAAAGGTGATGATTTTCCCGTAATAAACCCTCAACCACTATAAGCCTTCCAAGTGCACAGAGAGTTTTGAATGTGACCTTATGGGAAATGAAGAAAAGTCAGCTTAACGTCAACTGAAATGCCTTGTTCTTTTCCTCCAGCCCTTATGTTTATTTCTTTTCCCCTTTGGAACTTTCTGCAAGTCGCTGTGGCAATTCCTTGTGTAGTTTCATGACTTTTGTTTAGAATCTATGCAATGAAAGGCCACTTCTGTAATTTAAAAACAAAACCAAATTGCTTTGTGGGTTACAGAGATCCCTCAGGGACAGAGGGCCTGAACTCATTTGAGCATGCAGGACTGACCTTTGCCCAGCAAAGAGAAGGCAGCCCCCTTTCAGGGGTGATGAATGCCACTGTGACTCCCATATGGGATTTCCACCCTTCTGCTGGTCCAAGGCACTGGCTTCCTTCTCGCCCAAGCCATAGCAGCTCTCATCAGTGACAAATGGACAAGAGAGGAAACTCGCCATGCTCTGGGAACTTGCCTTGACCGTGCCAGCTTCCTCCTGTTTCCCAGGGCCATTGTGCTGCTCTTCCTTTCCACAGAACACTGTCCTCCAGGCTGTATTCTGTCTGTTGCTTTCTAGCATAAGGACCTCCTTTTAAATAGATTCTCTTCAAGATGCTCAATGTCACTCATCATCAGGGAAATACAAATCAAAGCCACACTGAGATACCACCTTATACCGGTCAGAGTGGCTAAAATGAACAACTCAGGAAAAAACAAATGTTGGCGAGGTTGTGGAGAAACGGGAACCCTTTTGCACTATTGGTGGGAATGCAAACTGGTGCAGCCACTCTCATAAACAGTGTGTAGGTTCCTCAAAAAATTAAAAATAGATCTACCCTATGACCCAGGAATAGTGCTTCTAAGAATTTACCCAAGGGATAGAGGAGTGCTGATACATAGAGGCACATGTACCCCAATGTTTATAGCAGTGCTTTCAACAATAGCCAAATTATGGAAAGAGCCTAAATGTCCATCAACTGGTGAATGGATAAAGAAGATGTGGTTTGTATACACAATGGAATACTACTTGGCAATGAGAAAGAATGAAATCATGCCGTTTGCTGCAATGTGGATGGAATTGGAAGGTATTATTCTGAGTGAAATAAGTCAGTCAGAGAAATGTGGATATCATGTTTTCACTCATATGTGGATCTTGAGAAACTTAACAGACAACCATGGGAGAAGGGAAGAGGGGAAAAAATAGTTACAAACAGAGATGGAGGGCAAGAGACTCTTAAATACAGAGAAGAAACTGATGGGGGTGGGGGGTGGGGAAAAGGAAAATGGGTGATTGGGCATTGAGGAGGCCACTTGATGGGATGAGTACTAGGTGTTGTACGTAAGCCAATTTGACAATAAATTGTATTCAAAAAATAAATAAATACTTTTTCTTTAACCTTATCTAAATTGCTCACTCTAAGACCTGTTACTCTTTCACACACAAATGTTACACAAAGTTGCCTTTCATTATATATTAGTTTCCTTGTTGATTGTCAATTACTTCCCACTCAAATATCAGATTACAGAGTAGAGACCGGTTTTTTCTCATCTCTATTTCTAGCACGAAGGACAGGGCCTGACACAGAGTAAATACCTTCCAAGAGTGAACTAGACCAGGGGGTTGGGAAGAGTAGAGACAGTGTGGTTAGTTTGGGGCTGGAAAAAACTCGGTTTGAATCCAGACTCACAGAATAGCTATTTGATCTTGAATAGAATGCTTAAATTCTCTGGACTTCAGTGCCCCATCTGGGAAAAGAGCACCTGTCCTGGGGGCTGGAGCTCCCTATGGATGGGAACAGTCACCAAAACTATCTTTGCCACTTCCCTTCCCTTCTGGTTTCTGCTTAAGATTGTTGCTGCATTCAGAAGACGCATTATCACAAAGCCAGCTGGTGCCTTTGGTGTTGCAAATTAGGTGAGATTATATACAAAAGCATTCTGACAGAATACCTGATGAGTTGGCACTTAATGAGTATTATTTTCTTTACTTCTTAAGATGCTACATAAAATGTCATACTTCTCTGACTTGTTCTAGACAATACAGACACCCCACCAACAGCTAAGTGAGATCTTCTGTTTTTATACTCATGGGGTAAAGGGGAGAGGGAATTCATGTGAAAAAGGTAGAGAATAAACTTTAATGTAATAGACAGTGGCAGGAAGACAATGGACAAGGGAGAGAAGCTGGACATACTACATCTGTGAAGTCAGATTTCTTGAAGAAAACAGTGGTAATAAAAATAGATGGTTCCCATTGCAAACTGTTACCAAGCATGTGACACAAACCAACCCTCTTTGCTGTACCAGCATCGCGCTGGAGGATTATAGATGCTATGACTAGAAAGAACTTCCTGAGATCATTTAGCACAAGCTCTATAAAGACAGCAGTGAATGCTAAAGAATACATTTTTGAATCCACAAACTACATCTGAATCCTTGATATGCTACTCACTGCCTTGTTCACTTTGGACAAGCTACTCAACTTATTTGAATCCCAGGTTTATCATCTTCAAATTTCTGATAATGGCACATAACCCAGGGATTAATGTCAAGATTAAATGAGATATTTTGGGTAAATTGAATAGCACAGGTCCTTCTATAGTAAACCTTGATATAGGTAGCTATAATGACTCTTTAATACATAAGTTACTATATTTTATCATGTTTCATTGTGGTCTTTCCTTAAAACTTACTTATTTAAATTCAAGTTAGTTAACATACAGTGTAGTATTGGTTTCAGTAGAACCCAGTGATTCATCACTTACATATAACACCCAGTGCTCATCCCAACAAGTGACCTTCTTAATGTCCATCATCCACCTCCCCTCCAACAACCCTCAGTTTCGGTCTAAGAGTCTTTTATGGTTTGTTTCCCTCTCTGTTTTTATCTTATTTTTCCTTCTCTTCCCTTATGTTTGTGTGTGTAGTGTTTCTTAAATTGTACAAGTGGCTGAAATCATATGATGTTTGCCTTTCTCTGTCTGACTTATTTTGCTTAGCATAATGCAGTCTAGTTCCAGCTATGTTGTTGCAAATGGCAAAATTTCATTCATTTTCATAGCTGAGTAATAATCCACTGTGTATATATACCACATCTTCTTTATCCATTCATCAATCAACGACATTTGGGCTCTTTCCATAATTTGGCTATTGTTATAGTGTTGTTATAAACATTGGGATGCATGTGTCCCTTTGAATCAGCATTTTAGTATCATTTGGATAAGTACCTAGTAGTGCAATTGCTGGGTTATAGGGTAGTACAATTTTTAGTTTTTTGAGGAACCTCCATACTGTTTTCCAGAGTAGATGCACCAGTTTGCATTCCCACCGGCAGTGCAAACATGGTTCCCTTTCTCCACATCGTCGCCAACATCTGGTTTTTCCCGAAGTGTTAATTTTAACTATTCTGACAGGTGTGAGGTGGTGTTCTATTGTGGAATGTTTTTCAAAAAGAAGCTCAGGTCAAGTTGTTAATTGTTTTGCTCCAGGTCACATGGTCCAGTAGAAAAGGAACTGGAACTACTTCCTGTGTTGTTTCCATGTATTCAGTGTTGCCTTTGGCACTCCTCAGAGCAAGAATTTGGAGATATTCAATGTCTTGATCAAGTTCCTCATGTTTAATGACTTATAGGGCCTTCTATTCCTTGTATGTAAGTCAGAAAGTCAATGAAAGCTTACTAAGTTCTCAGGGTTGGACCAGATGCAGAAAGACACTGAGAAGACAAATAGTCTAGTTGGGGATTTATTTTTTAAAAAAGATCATTATTGCAAAAGAACAAAGCATCATCAAATTGTGCTGCAAATACCAATATAGATTAAGGATACAGGTATCAGACAGAGGAATGGGCCCCAGAAGCAAAGTTGGCTCTGCTGAGGTTTTCCTATAATTGTCTGTCTGATTTTTCAAATTTAGGTAGATGGAGAACTAGCCAGGGGATTCAAGCCAAAATGGCTGGGGACCACCTAGTATTAAATATGCCATCATGCTTGTGACCATAAAAATACCTTGTCTCACTATGGAGGGTAGATGTTTTTCCCCTGCTCTCTGTCATCAGGACAGTCTATGAACAGTGGCACATCCAAGTGGAGAATATTAAATACTGAAAGAAAAATCTGCTAGGTGGAGGGCATTTCTGCCCAGTACACCACCATCTGATTAAATTCTGTTCTGTCAGAGAAAATTTATTGCAGCTTCTTAGATGCTTTTAGACTATAGATTCACCATTTCATAACCTCTGAGAAGATCCTCCCAAGCTTATCTTATTTTCGTGATCTTTAATATCCAGGATCTAGTAGTTCTACTTTATATTCTTGGCCTCAAGCAGAAACTAACCACGATTTTTTTATTATCCTCTAATGCCTTCCTCTCTATCTTAGTACAGTGATGTGAATGAACATGTCTGAGAGTCATTTACTTCTACAACATATGAGGAACCTTGTGTGAGGCCCTTCAAAACAAAATGTCCAGATTCAAGGAAGAGAAATTTCATAAACTATATCATTAAACTGGACTGGATAATGTTCTCCCCAAAATCCACATCCACTGGGAACATCAGAATGTAACTTTATTTGGAGTCTTTGCAGATGTATTTAAGTTAAAATGAGGTCATACTAGATTAGGGTTGGCTCTAATACAATGATTTAGACGAAGAAAAAGCAGACGCATACAAAAACTTAGAGGAGTACACTCTGTGAAGATGGAGACAGAGATTGGATTAATGTGTTTACAAGTTAAGTAAAGGCAAGGATTGCAGCAACCACCAGAGAAGCAAACAGAGGCAAGGAAGGATTCTTTCTGAGAGCCTACAGAGGGAGCACAGCTCCATCAACATTATGATTTTGGATTTTTAGGCTCCAGAATTGTGAAAGAACAAATTACTGTGCCGGTAAGCCACGATGTTTCTGGTACTTTGTTCGAGTAGCCACAGAAAACTAAAACTCATCTGTAGGATGAGAGGGAGTAACATATAGACAATGAGGTATTGAGGGATAATGCTTTTATTAATATTTTTAATTACAGAGTGCCACTGAAACATAGAAGAAGATGACTGAAAAGTAACAGTACACAACCTTATGGATACCAACAAAGTAAGTAAAATATCATATAGAGTAAAACCTTGGTTTGCAAGCATAATTCATTCCAGAAACTTGAGTGTATTCCAAAGCACTTGTATATCAAAGCGAATTTCCCCATAAGAAATAATGGAAACTCAGATGATTTGTTACACGACCCAAAAATATTCATGTAAAATGATTACAATACTGAAATATAATACAAAATAATGAAGAAAATACAAAATATATACAAAAATACACAAATTTACCTGCACTTGCCTTTGAAAACTTTCGTGGCTGGTATGAGGGAGACAAGAGAGAGGAGGGTGATTGGATGCCTGGGACCTAGCATCCAAGCAAAGGAGATGATCACCCACAATCCTGCAGCAAGAGAGAGAGAAGGGGGCAGAGGGGGAAGAACCATTGGCTCAGTTGTGATCATGTGACATTCAGGGTCACATACTACTCCTATTGCAAGACATCGCTCGTTTTTCATGTTAAAAGGTATTACAAATGTTCTCTCATCTTGCGGAACACTCACAGAACAAGTTACTCGCAATCCAAGGTTTTACTGTAACGAAAAGTCAGGGACATACACCACCCTGCCCCCATCATTCATGGGAGTGCATTGCATTGTGTATCTGCTTCCCTCTGCACAGTGACTTTACTCCAGCACTCTTCTCTGTAGACCAGCTTTCTCTGCTTACATACTCTTGTAGTGACTTCAGTAGGGTCTGCTTCTTGCCTTCTAGGGCCACTGACTCTAGCAAAACATAAAAATAAAAATAAACACACACACAATATCTGTTTGGTCATCAGCTGTCTTCTCAGTTATACTTAAGTCACCCTGTCAGTTCCAGATTCTTAAATTGTGGTCTGATTAGTTCTTCTCCAGTCAGCTGACCATCGAAGCCCACTATGCTGTGCTGATGGTCCGTGAGCATGCCTTTAGGACGACTGTGAGAAAAAAGGAAGAAATAAAAAATAAAAAGGAAGGTTGTAGGGAAGAGTCCCTAAGAAGTCATGTGAACAAGTAGGTGATAATTGATGTGTCTACCATAGTTAAAACTGACAATATTTATTCTGACATCCCAAGAGCAAGAGATAAACCAGCTGTCATCAGCAATTTAGACCTGATAAAGGACTTTGTTTTAGCACTAGATTATTGAGTCCCACCTTCTCTTAGAAGAAAGTTCTTAGAAAACTATCTCCCCCTCTCTTGTATAATTTCACATTCACCAATCCCTGCATAGGAGCCACATACATCCTCATCAATAAAAAGAGCCATTGACACACTGATGCTATATTGATAACTTGACATTTCTGTCCTGTTTTCTGTAGATACACAAGAAGCCCAGTTTCCAGTCAACAAGGACAAAAGCAAGATTCTAAATTGTAAAGAATTTAACAATGTGCTAGCTCCTGCCAAAGTGGGGATATTGGCTTTATTCTAAATGAAGTAAAAACTTGTTGAAATATTGAGTTCAACTCCTTCAGCAAATTTCTTATGTCCCTCACAATACATCCACATGTAACCACAAATGCCTGAAATTCTTCAACACAAAATGTCTCAAAACGTCTGCTGGATAGAATCACTTAGCTTTAAAAATATTTATGCCAAGATTTCATCCTTAGAGATTCTGATATAATTGCTGGGCACTGGGGTTTCTAAAAGCTCCAGTGTGTGTGGGGGGGGGGGGGCTGGCAGAGGAAAAGGAGAGCAGACAAATTGCTCTGACTATGGAATTTTTCCAGAAGTGAGCACTTCATCTGCCCAGGCAGAAATATACTTAAACTGAAATTTGGGTTCTTGCATCAATGAATCACTGAACAAGAGATGGCTCACCGTTCAGTCAAGTTTGTTGTTATCAGTGGAGACAGCCTGACCCAAAATCCAGTATGGAGTCCATTTATGATTCTAGAACTTTCTCCTTCCCATCCCATCCTAGGTCTTTCAGTCTGTGAAGACTCCTTAGATGTAGATAGAGTGGAGCTGAGAGAAAGAATCGGAAATGGTACAAGGAAATGCACGCACGGGATTCGTGTGAAAGGAGCTCCAGCAGGGACAGAAGAGAGCAGATAAGCATCTCATTTCACCCAAAAGCTGAGCAGCAGGCTTGGCTGGCAAGCTGAGAATAGACTGGCTTTATTCATGTCCAAACTCATTTAGTAGAGGCAGCCCCATACAGCTGGAATCAGAAGGTAATGGCAGCATTTGTAACCCCCGTCTCTGGAATTCTGCAGGCCGTGTAAAGCTTGCCTTATGCAATGCACAGAACGCAAGACTCATCCTGCTCCCCAGGACTACTTAAATGCTGCATTCATTGCCTGTGGATCGCCCCTTAAAACACTAAGATACAATTTGCCACAGACCAACCACTAAAAAGAAATGAAGCTTTTTATCTTCTGCCTACAGATGAGTGTGGATAGGAGGGCAGAGTGTTCTGTGGGGAAGCTAGGGTTGGGTAGTGATTTCCTGAAGCGCATTATTTCGGATCTGTCTCCATAGAATGCCAGCTTTTTGGTAATTCAAGTCTAGGGAGAACTGACATTTCTAAAGCTTTCTGTAGAATACAATGAAGATTTCTTAAGATAAAAGACAGAAAAACAAAAGCACTGCAATTCCATTTTCCCTACAGGGTCTTAAATCTTTATACTCATTTGCTCTTACATGATCTAACTTTCCTTTCCACTGGGATCCCGAGAAAAGTAGCAGCCCTTTTCTCTCAGAAGGGTTAACAGCTACTACATTCTATAACAAGGAGAGGAAATAATGCTGGTGTCCTCCAATTAAAGACTCTGCTCCGTATCTTTGCATATACAAAGTAACTGTCTGAATAGTTTACTTCAGGTGTTTGGAGGGGAGAAAGGGAGAGTCTGGGAATGGGTAGCAAGTCTCATTTGTTGTCCGTGTGTTATCTCCATGCATGTATTTCGGGAAGGAGGGGAGAAGAAAGGAAGTAGAGAAAGAAGGGGAAAAGGGAAGGAAAGTGAGGGGGAAAGAAAGCCAACAAGGAACTTGAGCAACCTGACATGATACATGGAAAATCTGAGTTCAAACCCAATCACAAGTTTAGTCCAGGGTTTGAGTAACTGAAGGACAGCACTCTGTCCTACCCCAGGGACCCCCAGGTACTCCCTCTTCAGGTAGACACTGATCTCAAGCATGACTTTTCTTGGAACAAGTCTCCAGAGGTAAGAAGTGAGGACCCCTGCTGAGTGCTGAGTCAGGAGGGAAGTTACTTCCTGCAGTCTCCAAACAGAAAGCCCAGAACCTCCGTATCTGATAAAATAAGAACATAAAATTCCCAAGGAGGGAAAAATTCAATGCACTGAGTTGACACATTCCACTTCCGCTTTCACTGCCATAACCAGTTCTCACTGTACTGATGACCAAATTTCTTCAAGTTCCTCAACATGAAAATCCAAGCCAAATTGGAATATCATATAAAATTTATATACTTACAACTCATCATGTCCTTGAGGAATTTAAAATTACTTACATAGGTCCACATAAGATCCACATATTTGAAAATAAGACCACAGATGGAACATTGTCAGAAGAAAAGAAGACATTTCCATCTATTTTTATACATGCATACATTCATCATATTACACATGTATAAATGATTGCATGTATATGGCCTTAAAAATAGGCTTAGAGTTTCGATCTTGAAATATGAGAGAACTGAAATTCTACTCCAAGACAGTGTTTGATCAGAGGATAAAAAGTTGAATCTTAAAACTTTGCTTTTTAGTAACACGAGACACTTAACAAGTTGGGAAGTTAAGTATTTTAACTGATTTAGGAACCTGTATCACTTTTGTTATAAAAACAAATAAGAACTGTAAGCAGATAATTAACACTAAGGGGATTTGAGAGAAAAAAAAAAGGAAATATTTTCAGCTCCCAAGAGAAACCATATATCTATAAATGGGTACATGAAAAATACATATTTTCCTCAAAACACATCTGTTTTATGCAAAGAAAATTGCCAGCACACTTATATTCCCATAAATAAAATGTAAACTGCAATATTTTACACTTAGGATGGCACAAAAGAGCTATCTTAGATTACTCTATGGATGGGGGATAAATTGCTACTTTTTCAAGGCTTATCTCTTCCCAATTCCAGAGCAATTATAAGTCTGATTCAGTGACCTTACAAGAAAGAGAGGCAGAGTTGAAATATAGTGATTTCAACACTACATTCTATAAAAATCTTAGCATCATGATGTAGTGTACGATTCTGCCACCCCAGGGTGGTGATCCCACCCCTGCGTGTATCAAGCAGAGACTGTACCCTGTGTCAGACCTGAGGCTCTTTCCTCTTTTGAGTTCAGAACTAAGAGTGAAACCTTTGAGCCCCACTTAATTATTTAATGTATTTGATATTAAGCCATAACAAAATTTTGGTGACTGATGAGCTTTACTTGGAATTGTCATTTCACTGCAATGGATTCTGATTGAAGTGGGAATGTTGCTTACAGAGTTTCTGTCAAAAGTGTGAGGCTGCAGGGACGTGTGATGATAAGAATCTCGAGAGAGAGAGAGAGAGAGAGAGAGAGAGAGAGAGGCAAGGAGCGAGGAATTGCTGTGGTCTTCACGTGCCCTCCCATACCAGGGTTTGCTTCTAGAACTGACCTGAGTAGGAAGGGCTTGCGCATGAAGAGTATAAAAATCCCTCCCACTTTTACTACAACCGGCCAGAAAAGCCATCATCACACAAAAGAGATGCTCACGTTGGGCTAAGTTACGCGTTCTGCCAGACTCTCATTGACAGAAACAAGTTTCTGTGGAAGTTACCACAAAACCCGAGAATGATCAGTCAAGTAATCATAATAAGAGGCTTAATACAAGAGGGAAGATTTATCGCCATCCATTCTGAGACCAAAGTGAAACCAAATAAATATACAACAAATTAGAAAAGAGGCTTTAAAAAGACTGTAACACAGAACACTTAAATGGGATTATTTGCTGCTGTTTCTTAAGGAGGAGGCACTAAAAGTTTGTGTCAGAACTATGTGCCTATCATTATTCATGTTTACTAATAAACTATATTTACTGATGTTCCTATGTTTATTGATGCCTAATAATAAACTAGGTTTATTGTTGACATCTGTGAATAATTTATTCTAAGATGTGAAGTCAGACACTCGCGTTAAAATCTACTGTCTTTTCAAGGTACTGAGTTTTCTAACATTGCTAGAGATTGGTGCTTGGACTTGGTAGGTCGCCTTTGGCTACCAGAGTAAATTTTCTGCTCCCCAGAGTGAATAGAATAAGTAATCAGTCTCAATTACTGACTCCTGCTTTAGCAAGTTTTATTTCTTTTTCTTTTTCTTTTTTTTTTTTTTTACATTTATTTATTTTTGAGAGACAGAGTGAGACAAAGTGAGAGCTGGGGAGGGTCAGAGAGAGAGGGAGGCACAGAATCTGAAGCAGGCTCCAGGCTCTGAGCCATCAGCACAGAGCCCGATGCGGGGCTTGAACTCACAGACCGCGAGATCATGACCTGAGCCAAAGTCGGCCTCTCAACGGACTGAGCCACCCAGGCGCCCCAGCAAGTTTTATTTCTATCATAGTATATGAAATATTTCCATGCTTCTCTGTATTGGATTTTCTAATTCCTGTGTTATCCCTACTTAAAAAATCAATCAATCAATCAATCAGTCAAACTCCGACAAAACCATCTCCTACCTGGTTAGTGCCCTTAGACCAAGACAGATAATTGACCACAGTGTACTGGAAGTGTGGTGTAGATTTGCGTTCACGCTTCACTTTGTGATCCTGGGAAAGCTATTTAAACAGTAAGCCTCTGTTTCTCTACCTAGAAAGAAGCACTGCTACCGACCTGGTGGAGTTGCTGGAAGGATTAAAGGAATCACAGTACCATCTACCTCACTGTTAATTTTGTCTTGATACCATTCCCCAAGAGTCATGGTACCTCGGAAACGGAAAGGAAACTCAAATGCTGAAACACCAGTGCCTTGAGTTTGACGCTGTTTCTTCTATTTCTGATCTTGGAAGTCTTACCTATTAACTGGAAATCTGATTCATCACACAGAACTAGCTACCTGTTGGATGTTGGTTTTTCCTTTGATGACGCTATTGAACGTATAACACTTTCCTAGAGAGTCCTCCTGCAACGCCTCGTGATGTGACTCCTCCATTCGCCCCACCTTTTCTGCGGGTCAGCAGATTTGGGGGACCTCATGTCTTCTCTGGCTGCAGTCCCTTCACATGCCATATAAGGAGATTATAGGGTCCATGTCTGTTTTGAAGAATTGAGCATAAAGCATTATACAATGACTCACAGGTTTAGAGGAAAATGTTCTATGCAGATTAATGTTATTCATCAAAACTATAATGTGGTCACTTTCTTTTTATCCAGTGAAATAAAAGAAAACATCCTCTTGTTCTAATGTCGGTAGAAAAAAATCTCCGATTTTTCACCCCGGCTATGATTATTGATGATTACCAGCTAATTATTGTATAGTAATTCTTTGCTGCAACATGTATTTATAATGTAAATTAGTATACTAAAAAGAGTTAATGCCTCATCTAATATAATCTGCACAGTATCCTGAGTATATGATTACCCGTTCCAGAATTGTTGAAATAAAGCTCAAAGATTTGATGTCATGACCTTGATATTAACATTAACCTATTTACCTTCCAGCTTTATGAACTGCTGGTAGGTTTTAAAAAAATTTAAGGACCTGTATCACTTTGAAAACACGGGAAGAACAAGATCTCCAAATTGACTAGTTTTCTTTTACTTTTAAAAAATACACAACTGCCGGGGAGCCTGGGGGGCTCGGTCGGTTAAGCATCCAACTCTTGACTTGGGCTCAGGTCATGATCTCATGTTTGTGAGTTTGACACCTGCATCGGACTCTGTGCTGCTGGCGTGGAGCCTGCTTGGGATTCTGTCTCCCTCTTTGTCTACCTCTCCTCCACTTGCTCTCTATCTTTCTCTCAAAGTAAATAAAAATAAAGTTTAAAAAAATACAAAAAAATACAAAATACACAACTGCAAATGAGTCCTAATTGAGCTTTGGGTGAACATGCAAACAGAACAACAACAACAAATTGCAAGGGAATGAAAAAAAGTCTATTGTTGGAAATCTAGGTGCACATAGTTTTTTAAAAATGTCAAGCAGCAAATGTGAATTTCCTTTTTTTAAATATGAAATTTATTGTCAAATTGGTTTCCATACAACACCCAGTGCTCATCCCAAAAGGTGCTCTCCTCAATACCCATCACCCACACTCCCCTGTGAATTTCCAAGATAACTAGTCATAAAGCAGCGTCCATCAGCCAAAAATTGCCATTAAATATTTTGCAATGGCTATTCCCTGTTAACACTTGTGTTAATGATGTGGCAAAAAGCTTTGCTGACAGGTGAGAACATACTATTCAGCAGTCTCTCGCATTTTGTTAATTAATATTCTTGGACGCAAGTCAAAGCTAACCAATCTTTTATTGTAGTCCTGATGTTGTTTTGAGGTGACTCCAGTTTCCAATACACTATGCTGATGAGGCATGTGCTAGAGCCAGGCATGCTATTCAGTGAGGACGTGGGTTTTCATAATCAGGGGACAGGGATGTCGCATCATTTTGGGGCAAGACACACGGTCTATATGAAAAGAACTTTGGGACTAGGGACCCTAAACAAAAGAAACTTTGGAGTAACTGCCTTTTCCTGAGAGAGGAACCAAATCACATCATGTACGGGCCGGAGGAAATTGTCAAGTAAAAATTAATACCTCTTGTGAGATAGGAAGACACAAATCTATGCACCTGTGAATAGAGAAGCAGAATTTGCATGCCACACACGGAATGTATCTCCAAACTAGGAATTTAACACAAAAACTGATCTGTGAACGCTGCCCCTAGCTCACTAAAGACACCTACATAAACCCAGGGTAAAGTAATATTTCAGAAAAAGTAATCCTCAGGTTTATTGGGCCAGTAAAGAAAGCCTGAAACCCACTTCCTTTTTTGTGTGTGAGGGAAAACCAAACAAAAGAGTCAGAAGGATTAACAGTCCCAAGAACCTAAGATAATAAGACAATTTGAAAGACAATATAAATATCTTTGAAATTATTAAGGGCTAAAAATAGGAATGCAAGTCAATAGCAAAATGAAAGAAAAAGAGACTATAAAAATAGAGCAACTTTTAATGTGCACCAACCAGGATTGCTAAGAAAGGAAAATGTAATCATTTCCATTAAAAACTTAATAGGTAAGTTTCAAGAGTAGACACAGCTGATCAATATGAGAAAACACTTTGAAATGGAGTGCTGAGGGATGGAGATGATATAGTAATATATAAATGACCAGCAAGGATAGAAGGATGATAAAATAAAATAATTCATCAAATGCCCACAAAGAGATAGAGAAGTGCCTTGAGAAAATGAAGAGAATACAGTATAAGAAATAATGGTTGAGAATTCTTGAGATTCCGTGAAAGACTCGAAGCCTTGGATTGTACAAGCGTGCCAAGTACTGAGCAAGATAAATAAAATGAAATTCATACTCACAGATTCTTAGTGAAATAATACAATATTACATGTTGGGATAACAGTTAAAAAAAACAACAGAAAAATGATAATGTTATTCTCACTGTACTGATGGAAAGTAACTGTCAATCTAGAATTCCCTGCACTGCAAAGTGTCATTCCAGAATGATGAATTCAAGCTATTTGCAGTCAAAGGGAGTTTACAGTTCACAGATCTTCATGGAAACAAGTTCAGCAGAAAAGGGATATTGGAACAAAGAGAAAGGACTACAAGATGTATTCATGAGCAAATAGATAAATAGACATAAGTGGAAAACTAATTAGGTCTCTACTGAAAAACAAAAATAATGACTAATTTTGGATTTTAAAGCAGGCAGAACTGAAGTTTGAGAACACAGTGTACAAATAAAACACTGTGTTTTCTCTGTTGTTGGTAAGGAGGGTGACACTAACTCTTAACTTTCTGTGATACATGTTATGTTGTAAGGAAAACCATAAAAATAAGGCAAATACCAGAAAGTCTTCCAAAACCAAGGGAAAAGAGACAGAACAAAGGAATAAAACAAATCTGATAAATTTAATGGACAGATTGAAAGAATAATGTTTAAAATTTTAATTTTTGTTTAAAATTTAAAATTTTTAAATTTTATTTTATTCAAATTTTATTTTAAATGTTTAAAATAAAATAAAATTGAAAGAATAATGTTTCAAGTTCATAGTATAATAAAGAATTATATGAGGAACAAGTGTCATTTACCAATATTTACAAAAAATTTCAAATAGCTTATACGTGCCTTTTCAGTGATAACAATCCACAGTCTATGTAAAACATCCTATTTCATTTAGTTGTTCAGTTTTTTAGTTGCCTACCAAATAAACATCTGAAACATAATGACCCATAAAGTGAAGTGGAATTAATGCTCTCTATCACTCCATTTATTATAATTTCTATAGTTCTGAGGTCCTCATTTAAATACATTTTCTCTTTATGACCTGTGTTCTATTATGAAGTATTCATAGATTTGGTACTCTTTTCCTTCTGATTATATTTTTAAGGAAACTGCAGATCTACACACAGTTGTAAGATGTAATACAGAAAGATCCTCTACATCATTTACCAGTTTCACCATACAGTAACATCAAAACGATGGTATAATTTCATGCCCAGGACGTTGATATGGATACAGTTACCACACTGAACTGTTCGTCACCGTAAAGATACCTTATGCTGCCCTTTTAAATCTATGCTTGCTTCCTTCTCCCATCACCACTTACGTAACCCTTGACAACTGCTAACCTGTTGTCCAGATCTACAATTTTGATATTGAGAGAATGCTACATAGATGAACTCATATAACATGCGATCTTTTGGATTATTTTTTTCCCAATCAGCATAATTCTCTGAAAATCCACCTAAGTTGCTACTTAGGTCAATCATCCATTTCTTATTGCTGAGGAGTATTCCACGGTATGGAGGTACCACAATATGTTTCACTGTTCAATCATTGAAGGGCATCTGGATTTTTCCAGTGTTCGGACTTCACAAATAAAGCTGTTAGAACATTTGTGTACAGGTTTTCATGTGACCATAAACCTATTTATCTGTGGTCAAAGCCCAGGTTGTTTTAGGGGGGTTGTTTTGGCTTGTTGTTAAGAGACTTCCTATGTGTTTTCCACAGAGCCTGCACCATTTCACATTTCCCCCACAGTGTGTAAGAGACCAGTGTCTCATCGCACAGTACTTTATTCTTCTCCCTACTTTTCACTTCCACCACTTTGAGAGGTGTGTAGTGAGAGCTCATCATGGTTGTAATTTGCAGTTCCCTAAAGACTAATGCCGAACATCTTATTTTGTGCTTATTTCGCCATTCTGAGTACATCTTCTATGGAGAAATGTCTATATAAGCCTGAGGTCCACTTTTAGTCAGGTTGCATGCATTATTGAGGAATTGTGGGAATTTCTTTCTATATTATGGGTATTAAGCCTTTAGGACATATATAATTTGCAAATATTTTCTCTCATTCTGTAGAGTCTTTTAACTTCTTTGATGTCTTTTGATGCACAAAAGATTTTAAATTGGATGAAGTCCAATTTATCTTTTTTTGTTATTGCTCATGTTTAGTGTCATATTTAAGAATCCATTACCAACACCCAAATCGTAAGTATTTACCCTTATGTTTTCTTCTAGGAACTTTATGATTTTAGCTCTTATATTTAGATTGTTAATCTATTTTGAGACAATTTTTGTATATGGTGTGAGGTAGGGGTTAACTTCATTTCTTTCCATGTGGAAATCCAATTGTCCCAGGACCATTTATTGAAAAGACTTCTCTTTCCCCCATGGAATATATTTAGTGACCTTGTCAAATGTCATTTATCTATAAACAAAACAAAACAAAACAAACAAAACAAAACAAAAACATTGGTGAGGATGTAGAGAAATCGGCAAACTTGTGCACTGTTGTGGGAATATAAAATGGTGTAGCTACTATAGAAACAGTCTTGAGGGGCGCCTGGGTGGCTCTGGTTAAACGTCCGACCTTGGCTCAGGTCATGATCTCACAGTCCGTGAGTTCCAGCCCCGCATAGGGCTCTGTGCTGACTGCTCAGAGCCTGGAGCCTGCTTCAGATTCTGTGTCTCCCTCTCTCTCTGCCCCTCCCCTGTTCATGCTCTGTCTCTCTCTGTCTCAAAAATAAATAAACGATAAAAAAAATTAAAAAAAAAAAGAAAACAGACTTGAGGTTATTCCAAGAAAAACTGAAAACAGAATTTCCATATAATCAAGAAATTCCACTTCTGGATATATTCCTCAAGAATTGAAAGCGGGCACCCAAACATTTATTTGCACACCCATGTTTATAACAACGTTATTGACAATAGTCAAAAGGTAGAGAATATTCAAGGGATGAATGAATAAACAAAACATGGCATATACATAAAATGGAAATTATTAAGCCTTATAAAGGAAAAATCATATATTTATTTTATTGAGGTATGATTGACATAATATTATATTAGTTTTTGGTGTACAACATAAAGATATTCATATATATTACAAAATGATCACCACAGTAAGTCTGGTTAAAATCCATCATGTTAAATAACTACAAATTTTGTTTCTCATGATGAGAGCTTTTAAGATCCACTCTCCCACTACTTTCCAATATGCAAAACAGTATTATTAACTGCAGTCACTATGCTATACGTTACAGCCCCATGACTTATTTATTTTGTAACTGGGAATTTGTACCTTTTTACTCCTTTCACCCATTTTATTCACCCCCATCCTCTGCCTCGGGCAACCATCAGTCTGTTCTCTATACCCATGAGTTCAGTATTTATCACAGTGTTGGTTGTTGCTATTTTAGATTCCATATATAAGTGAGATCATATAGCATTTATCATTTGTTATCTGACTTATTTCACATAACATAATGCCTTCAAGTTTCATTTTTGTTGTCATAAATGCTAAGATTTAATTTCCTTTTGTGAGTGAGTAATCTTCCATTATATATATATATCTCACATTTTCATTATTTATTCATCTATGGGTGGGCATTAGGTTCTGTCCATATTTTGGCCGTCACAAATAATGCTGCAATAATCATGGGGCACATGTACCTTTTCAAGTTGGTGTTTTCATTTTATTCAGATAAATCATCAGAAGTGGAATTGCTGGATGATATGGAAGTGCTTATTTTAATTTCTTGAGGTACCTCCACCCTGTTTTCCATAGTGGCTGCATCAATTGACATTCTCACCACATGCACAAGGGTTCAAAAAAGAAGAAATCTGGCACACACTACAACATGGATGAACCTTGAAGACAGTATGTGAAGTGAAATAAACTAGTTAAAAAGGACAGATACGTTATGATTCTACTTGCTGTGGTAACTGGTGTGCTCACTGTGTGAATGTACCAGTTTATTTATCCATCACCTGGTGAAGTTCATCTTGGTTGCTTCTAAGTGTAGTTAGCCAATTATGAATAAAGCTGTAAATATCCAGGTGCAAGTTTTTGTGGAGACATAAGTTTTCAGCTCATTTGGGTAAATATTAAGGAATGTGATTACTATATAATATGCTAAGAGTATGTTTAGTTTTGTAAGAAACTGTCAAAATGTCTTTCAGAATGGCTATACCATTTTGTATTTCTACCAGAAATTAATGAAAGTTTCCGTTTCTCCACATCCTCACCAGCATTAAGTATTATCAATGTTTGCAATTTTTGCCATTCTAGTAGGTATGTAGTGGTACATCTTAGTTACTTTATTTTTAAATCCCTTAATAACATATGTTAAGCATCTTTCCATACTTTTATTTGCCATCTGTTTATCTTCTTTTGTGAGGTGTTTATTCAGATCTTTAACCTATTTTTAAAATCTGGTTGTTACTTTTTTTATTGTTGAGTTTTAAAATCTTTTGTATATTTTGGATCTAGGTTTTTTTTCAGGTATGTCTTTTGAAAACATTTTCTCCTAGTCTATGGAATTTTTTGTTTTTAATTCCCTTGAAAGTGCTTTTTGCAAGGCAGAAAGTTTTAATTTTAATGAGGTCCAAGTTACAAATACTTTTTTTTTTCCATAAAGCATGCCTTTGATGCTGCATCCCAAAAGTCATCATCAAACCAAGGGCCATCTAGATTTTCTGCAATTACCTGCAAGGAATTTTAAGCTTTGTGCTTTACATTTAGATCTATGACCCATTTTGATTTAATTTTTTAAATTTATTTTTATTTATTTCGAGAGAGAAAAGGAGCGGGAGAGAGAGAGAGGGAGACAGAATCCCAAGTAGTCTCTACCATGTCAACGCTGGACCCCAGGCGGGGCTCAAAGTCACAAACCTTGAGATCATGACCTGAGCCGAAATCAAGAGTTTGAAGCTCAGCTGACTGAGCCTCCCAGGCACCTCTTGATTTAGTTTTTGTTAAGGAGGTAAGGTATGTGTCTAAATCCCAGTTTTTGGCCTGTGAACACCCAGTTTTCCTAGCACCATTTGCTGAAAAGACTATCTTTTCTCCATTATATTGTCTTTGCTCTTTGTCTTGTGTAAGTGTATTTCTGAGCTTTCTATTTGGTGCCATTAATCTATTATTTTGTTGCTGTTTTTGCTCTTTCTCTAATACCACACTGTCTCAGTTACTGTAGCTTTACAGTAAGTCTTGAAATCAGGCGATGTCACTCCTCCAACCTTGTTCTTCTTCAATATCATGTTGGCCATTCTGGTTTTTTCCATCTCCATATAAATTTTTAGAATCAGTTTGTCAATAGCCACAAAACAACTTGCTAGGATATTGACTGGGATTGCCTTGAATCCATACATCATTTTGGGAAGTATTGGCATTTCGACAATATTGAGACTTTCTATTCATTAATGTGGAATATCTATCCATTTACTTAATTTTCTTAAATTTATTTCATCAGAGGTTTGCAGTTTTCCTCATATAGATCTTTTACCCATTTTATTAGATGTAGGTATAAGTATTTAATTATGTGGAAACACTGATGTAAATTTTTAAACATTTAAAAAAATAATTTAAAAAATTTTTAAATTAATTCTAATTTTTCATTTTTTGCATATAGAAAAGATTGACTTTTGTATATAAACCTGTTCTCTGCATCTTTGTTATAATCACTTACTAGTTTCAGGAGATTTTATTGCTGGTGCTGATTCTTTCTAATTTTCTACATAGACAATCATATCATCTCCATATATATACACTTTTGTTTTTTCTTTATAATCTGTATAACTATCATTTCTATTTTTTCTTCATCTTGTTGCATTAGCTAGGACTTCCAACATAATGTTAAAAATGAATAGTGAGAAGGCATATCTTTGCTTTGTTCCCGAACATAGTGGGGAAGCTTCTAGTTTCTCATTATTACTTGCATTATATGTAGGTGTTCTGTTGATGATGTTAATCAAGTTGGAAAATGCCCCTTTTATTTCTAGTTTCCTCTGAGCTTTTGTCATGAATAGGTGTTGAATTTTGTCAAATTATTTTTCCACATCTGTCGATGTGACCATGTGATGTTTCTTCTTTAGCTTGTTGATGTGATAGATTACAATGATTTTCAAATGTTGAATCAGCCCTGTATGAAATAAATCCCACTTCATTATAATACATAATTGTTTTCATGCATTACTGAATTTGATTTGCTAATATTTTGTCGAGGATTTTGGTATCTATGTTCATAAGAGTCATTGGTCTATAGTTTTCTTTTGTGTAATGTCTTTGTCTGGTTTTGGTATTAGGATACTGCTGGCCTCCCATAATAAATTAGAAATATTTCCTCTGCTTCTATCTTCTGAGATTGTAAAGAATAAGCACAATTTCAAGTGTTTAATAGAATTCACCAGTGAACCCATCTGGGCCTGGTGTTTTCTGTTTTGGAAAGTTATTAATTATTGACTCAATTTCTTTAGTAGATATATATCTATCCAGATCATTTATTTTTTCTTGTGTGAACTATGACAGATTGTACGTAATCCCTTTAATGCGCTGTTGAATTTACTTTGTTAGTATTGTGCTGAGAATTTTTATATCTATAGTCATAAGATATATTCCTTTGTAATTGTCTTATAATGTGTTTATCTGACTTTGGTAACGGGGTGATACTGGCCTCATAGAATGTATTATGAATTGTTTCTTCCTCTATTTTTTGGAAGACTTTAACAAAGATCAGCGTTAATTTTTTTTTTTTTTCTTTTTTATGTTTGATAGAATTCTATAGTGAAGCCATCTGGTCCTGGGCTTTTTTTTGCTAAGGGAGTTTTAATTACTGATTCAATCTCTTTACTTATTATAGGTCTGTTGAGATTTTCAATTTCATTTTTAGTCTGTTTAGGCAATTTGCATTTTTCAAGGTTATGTAGGCTATCTAATTTGTTGGTGTACAATTGTTCACAGTATTCTTTCATAATCTTTTTATATTTTTCAACTGCCCTCACTTTTATTTACTATTTTAGTTATTGTCTTCTTTCTACTTTTATTTTTAAGTCTAACTAAAAGGAAATGAATTTTCTGATCTTTTTCAAAAATTAACTTTTGGTTTCATTGTTTCTATTGATTTTCTACTCTCTATTTTATCTCTGCTCTAATCTAATCTATTCTAATTTATTTATTTTCAGCTGCCTGAGGGCTTTGTTCTCTCATCTTTTTCCAGTTTTTCAATGTGCAATGTTAGGTTATTATTTTAGACTTCTCTTCTTTCTTTCTTTCTTTCTTTCTTCCTCTCTTCCTCTCTTCCTTTCTTCCTTCTTTCTTTTTTTCTCTTTCTTTCTTTCCTTTATTTAAATTTTATTTAGTTATACAGTGCAATATTGATTTCAGGAGTAGAATTCAGTGATTCATCACTTACATACAACATCTGGTGTTCATCACAAGTGCCCTCCTTAATACCCATCATCCATATAGCCCATCCCCCACCTACCTCCCTCCATCAACCTATAGTTTGTTCTCTATCATTAAGAGTCTCTTGGCTCTTGGGGTTTGTTTCCCTCTTTTCTCTTCTCCCCCTTCCCAAATGTTCATCAGTTTTGTTTCTTTTTTGGTTTGTTTGTTTGTTTGTTTGTTTGTTTGTTTTGAGACAGACAAAGAGAGAGAGAGAGAGAGCAGGAGAGAGGTACAGAAAGAGGGAGAGAGAGAGAATCCCAAGTAGGTTCCAAGGAACTTGAAGTGGGCCTTGATCTCACAAATCATGGGATCATGACCTCAGATGAAATCAAGAGTCAGATGCTTACTGACTAAGCCACCCAGATGCCCCTCATCTCTTTTGTTTCTTAAATTCCACATATTAGGGAAATCATGTGGTATTTCTCTTTCTCTGACTGACTTATTTCGCTTAGCACAATATGTTCTAGCTCCATCCACATCATTGCAAATGGCAAGATTTCATTCTTTTTGATGGCTAAGAATATTCCAATATAGTGTGTGTGTGTGTGTGTATAGATAGATAGATAGATAGATATAGATAGATATAGATATAGATATAGATATAGATATAGATATAGATAGATATTTAAAATATATTTATATATATATACATATTGGCTATTGTTGATAATGCTCCTATAAACATTGGGGTGCATGTAATCTTCCAAATCTGTATTTTTGTATCCTTTGGGTAAATACCTAAAAATGCTAGATCTTAGTGTACTTCTATTTTCAGTTTTTTGAGGAACCTCCATACTGTTCTCCAGAGTGGCTGCACAAATTGTATTTCCACAAACAGTGCAAGACGGTTCTCCTTTCTCCACATCCTTGCCAACTTGTTTCTTGTGTTATTCATTTTAGCTAGCCTTTCTGACAGGTGTGAGATGATACCTCATTGTGGTCTTTCTTGATTTGTAGTTCTCTTCTTAATCTAGGCATTGCAGCTATAAATGTCACCTTGAGCCTTCCTTAACTGTATCTCATAGTTTTATTTTCATTTATTTCTAAATATTTTCTATTTTCCTTGTGACTTTTCTTTGACCACTGGTTGTTTAAGAGCATTTATTTAATTTTACATATTTGTGAATTTTCCAGGTTTTCTTCTGTTTTTGGTTTCTAGACTTTATCTCATTGTGGTAAGAAAAGATACTCTAATTTCAATATTTTAAAAATTAATTGAGAATGGTTTTGTGGCCTAACATATGTTCTGGGAAATGTTTCATGTGCACTTAAGACAAATGTGCTTTCTCCTGTTATTAGGTAAACTGTTCTATGTACGTGTTAGATCTAGTTTTGTTTTGTTTATTTTTTCTATTATTTAAATTTTTTCTAGTGTTTATTTATTTTGAGAGAGAGAGACAGATTGTAAGTGGGGGAGGGGTGGAGAGAGAGGGAGACACAAGATCTGATCAGGCTCCAGGCTCTGAGCTGTCAGCACAGAACCCAACACTGGGCTCAAATTCACAAACTGCGAGATCATGACCTGAGCCAAAGTTGGGTGCTTAACCGACTGAGCCATCCCAGTGCACCTTGTTTTGTTTCTTAATAGTGTTGTTGAAGTCCTCAACTTCTTTATTGATCTTCTAAGTGTTGTGAATGTAATAGTAATAAATTATTTGGGGTATGAAACACAAACGAATATCTTATTCTAGCTCTTGGATTTTGTTTTTGTAATAATGGAGTCTTTTGGCTTTTGCATGCTATAATTTCCCTCTTTCTTTTTTTATTATAATGTCTTCTGCATTTGTCTATTCAACATGTGCTGTGATTCACTTCGTCTCTTCTTAGTCAAATTTACTATGAGAAACTTTGTTCTGACACTATTTACTTTGAGAGATTCTAGGCATTTTCTTCTAAATTCCTTTTTTATTTTTCTTGCACCTGTCTGCATCCCCCTCTCAAAAATGGTTGAGGACACATTGTGTTTGATAAACTGTGCTGTAATGGAAGAAAGAGAAGTCAAAAATTCAGCTGTAGCTGTGTTTAGAACTTTGTGAAACAATCATACTCTGCCCTACATTTACTCTATTGGTAAGGAGGGTATTTATTTCCTTGGGAAGATACTCATGTGGTTTTCTTGTTCTCTGGTCCATTTGGAGTCAGTGCCCCTAAGTGAGAAAGTCATGTTCACTTCCTCCAGTGCTGCTTGCTAATCTAGCTTTTCTTTCTATTCTTTCTGCTGATCTCATTCTCATTGCAGTCAAAAGAGGGAAGGTATCCCTTCGTTCACTTTTCTGCAAAATTAGGACTCTTCATTAGAATAATGGGGAATTTTGGAATCTCCAATATCTTTCCCCAGGGTTAGGAAGAAATCATTTTCTTCAGCCAGGTTCCTTCTTTGAAGTTATCTTGATTTTTACCTTATTAGTATTTCAGGACACCAAAGGACCATGTGGCCTGAAAAGAAGAATGGGACAAATTAACCTGGGAATCTAATAAAAGCCATATCCCAGATCAGACATGTTTCCAAACCCCTAAACCCATGCTTTTGTCTCTTAATATAGGTTTGCATTATAAAATGTAATTCCTGCCCATAATATTTCCTGTTTGGTGTGCATGAAAAAACACTTTGTTAACATTGGCCATAGACACATTGGAATTCTGACAGGTATACTGTATATACAATAACACAAAGGAATGAGAAACTCAGTAGGCCTAGATAATAATAGCAAGGGATTCAGTGTGGTTAGAGGAGAGAAAGTGTGGGAGGGGTAGAAGATGTGAGGCTGAGATATACAAATAAATCAAAAATCAGGATATACTTGTTAAAAGACGTTGGAGTTTGCTCTGAGTACAACGGGTAGACACTGAAGGAGGAATTTAAACACTAGGGAGGAACATCATCATATTAGTGTTTCAGAAGTCTTTCTGATGGCAGTGTGGAAGCTGGATTTAACATTGGAAAAATTGGGGAACACGAGAAACTGTTTAGGAGATTATTACTGTGTTCTAATCAATATATGGATGCTGTTGTGCTTCCCCACAGGACCAGGAGAAGATACCAAATGTAACTGGAAGGTGAAAGAGGGCCTTCCAAAAAGGGTTATAATGCACCCCATTCTGGGAACAAGGTGTTGAGGTCAAATCTATCCTTCAGTACCTCAGGTGAGATCATTAAACGGTGCCCGAATGTTTTCAAATGGACTGAAGTAAAATGGGTGTTTTGCCAGGTTCTTGTATGGAATTTCTTGGAGGTTGATCATTTACATTTCTGCTCATGTCCAGCATTCAGTAGCAATCCCTGTCTTCTGAAGACCCATCACAAAGGCTATAGCTGCCAAATGGGAAAAGGAATGGTAATGCCCATCTGTACAATAAGTGGTGTTTTTATGAGATCCCCCACGTAAAAAGGAAACAGATGGAGGGGAAAAAAGCAATTGCAGGAAGAAGTTCATATGTAAGGAAGATCAATAATAACCCAAGTGGCAGAGCCTGGTCGAATCAGTTGGAGGAACATGTGACTCTTGATCATGGGGTCGTG
The DNA here is from genome assembly GCF_023721935.1 of Panthera uncia. Classification (NCBI taxonomy): domain Eukaryota; kingdom Metazoa; phylum Chordata; class Mammalia; order Carnivora; family Felidae; genus Panthera; species Panthera uncia. Next base: position 106,006,569 of record NW_026057584.1, on the reverse strand, counting down.
AGTTCAAGCCTCATGTTGACTGCAGAGATGACTACAAATATAGAAATCAGTAAACTTAGAAAAAAAACAACCAAAGTGTTAAAATCCGAGTGTGCCTCTGGCAGATATATAATAAACAACTATCAGAAAACCTTGACTCTATAGCCACTGAACTCTTGAGACCATTTGTAGAATAAAGAGTTAAAAATTTTGAGAGATTGCTTGGGAAAGCAGACTGGCACCAGGTTCATTTTTGTTTATTTATTTTAAACGTTTACTTTACTCAATATTTTAATGCAGTAAAGACTCAAGGTGTTCTTTATAATTTGTTGCCAAAAAAATGGCATTATACTCTCCTTTTGTCTCCTCCTCCTGCCTATGCCAACTCACTCAACTTCTTTGTCAGACTCTTCTCCTATTTGCCTCAATATCTCCAAACAACATGCTATTATTTTTACTTTAGGTTTTCACTTTTAAGTATTACCTATTGATTTTCCACAGCAATCTGTTGTTGACTCGCCTTCCTCTCCTCCATCCCACAACACCTCTTCCCTTCACATCTCTTCTTTCCTGTCACCTCGCCAACAAAACAGTATTGTAATTGGGGTCAATTGAGTACTCGGTATCTACATTGTTGTTTTTTTTTTAATGTTTATTTATTTTTGAGAGAGAAAGAGACAGAGCAAGAGCAGGGGAGAGGCAAAGAGAGTGAGGGAGACACAGAACCTGAAGCAGGCTCCAGGCTCTGAGCTGTCAGCACACAGCCCAACATGGGGCTCGAGCCCAGGAGCTGTGAGATCGTGACCTGAGCCGAAGTCAGTTGCTTAACCGACTGAGCCACCCAGGTACCCCTACATCGTTTTTACAATTCAAGTGCTATTCACAGCCACATAGTAAACTGATTTCTATTAGTTTCCACCACAACTTGTTTTGGAAGGAATAATTATTATGCTCTTGTGGAGATATTGTATCTTAATAAAAAGTATTATATGTTGTCATTTGGTTAGTGATTTAGCTTAGAAGAGAATTGTAAATCACAAATAATTTTTTTCCTTAAGAATGGAAAGTATTGTTCCCTGTTTTTGGTATAGAGAAGTCTCAAGCCGTTCTGACTGACTCTTGATTTAAAAAAAAAAAAATGATCTCTGGGGATTTTTTTTCTCTTTGTTCTTTGTTCTCAACGCTCAGATGTTTTCTAATGATATACCTTGTCATGGATCTATTTTCATCTATTGAGCTAATAACACTCTTTATTGAGCTCTTTTATTCTGGACACTCATGTCCTGCATATTCAAAGATTTCAATAATTTTGTTGATGATTCTTTTCTCAACTATTGTGAAATACATCTTAGGCACATATTATAACTCTTGGATGTTTTCTCTGTTATTTTTGGTCTTTATTTTCTGTAATGCATTTCATTTTTATTCTGCCTTACCTTCGGAAAGATGTCTGTATCCACTAGGCATCCAATTATATGTTTCAAACTTGCATCGAGTTTTTTCATGAATAATTTCTAAGTGTTCTTTTGTCCCATGAATATTCCTTTTCCTCCTAATTTCCTTTTCTTGCTTCATAGTTGCAAAGACTTTTCTTATTTCTCTAAGGACATTTATTGATATTTATTTGAAGCCTTGCTCTTCTTGAAAAGGTTGTTCAAAATTTGCTTTTTTTGTATCTTATCTCTCTCTTTCATGCTGGAGGCTTTCTTCAGATGCCTAATGATCTCAGACTGCCTATTTATATGAAGTGCAGAGGAGTAAGACTTTTTTGTAAACACAGAGTATAGGTGCTATGGATTTCCCTGATGGGAGTTGGACTGATCCATTCAGTTGGGCCGCTCAGAGTCCTCAAGAAATCACTTGTATTCTCCAGTCAAGGGGATAAAGGCCTGTCTGCCAGCATTCTGGAAGCAGAGTGCACTTGAAATTCAGACTGTCTTCATACAATAGGTGTGCATTTCTTTAATGGCTGTGGTTCCAAAGTAGCGTCCCTGCCCTCAAATATCTTAGCTTCCTCTTGTGTAGAGATATTTTATTTTACCTTCCTCAGGGAAAAAGTTTGAATGTTCTCCTGCAATTGGGGTTGGGGGACAAGAGGACACCAGTCCAGGGAAACAATGTTCAGGGAGATCAGATCTGGGGATCTAACTAATTCCCAACTATTTCTGACCAGTCATCTTTCATTTTACTCACCCTCTCACCCGTTACCTCAATTTCAAGGGATACCAGCCTATTGGAGATACTGCCATATAAATCATACTGCTTTTCTGTCCACATTCCCCACATCCACCCACAAACCCATCCACCCACGGAACTCACATCTCAGCTTTCTCAGGACTCAGTGAATAGCCCATTGGGGCTAGCACTTTCCAAGGCCTCAAAATACCTACCATCACTGTATTTATCTACCATTCTCATCCTCTTTGTAGGTTTATTAACATCAGCAACAAAAAGTCTTGTATTACTGTTTAATGAGTTTTAGGGAGGGATGTGTTAGACGTGGTATGGACAATCAGCTACATTTATCCATAATCCACAGAATAGTTTTTGGTTGAGTGTTTATTTCAAATGCTGTTTAGTTTAAGTCATAGTTAATAACCTTGAGCAACAGGTCACTTAAGCAAATTCGATCTGTCCATTTTCAGACATGCACGTGAATATGCCAATGATCGGGTTTTCTCATATACAGAGAGAGCTCTGCACACATAGACACGTACGTATACATATTGTGTTAATCATGGCTAGTCAGAGTCCATATGTGTGTGTATGTCTTCATTTATATCTATGCGTGCATCTGTAGAGAGAGAGAAAAGGATTTATTTTACGGAATTGGTTCATGTAATTATGGAACACGGCAAGTCCAAAATCTGCAGGGTAGGCCTGCAGGCTAGAGACCCAAGGAAAAGCCAATGTTATAATTCAAGTCCAAAGGCTGCCTGCTGGCAGAATTCTTTGTTGCTCAGGGAGGTCAGTTTTTGTTCTATCAAAGCCTTCAAATAATTGGATCAGGCGTATCCACATTACGGAAGATAGTCTGTTTTACTCAAAGTCTACCAATTTTAAATGTTACTTTCATTTAAAAACCACCTTCACAGGGACATCCCCAGATCCACAGAAAGAGAAAATTTGGTTCAACCACATAAATATTTGAGCATTGAGACCCAGCCAAACTGACCCATAAAATTAACCAGGACACACAGACGTAATATGTGCATGTATATAATATGTCGATGTATATATATGCATTTCTAATAATTTCTAATTATTAGAAGAAAGTAATTTCTAATTATATGTATATATATACATATGTGTGTGTGTGTAGATTTGCATATATATATATATATATATATATATTGGACCTTAGTCTCAGGTAGACCACGATACAGTTGATTTAAACTTCATACTCACTTCCCCTCCTCCTCTTCCTCCTCCTCCTCCTTCTTCTACTTCTTCTTCTTCTTCTTTCTTCATTTTCTTTTAATAAAGAGGATAACAGCATTGCTCACTTCTAAGGATGGTGAGTTGATGAGTGTTTTGTAGAGTAGTGTAAAGAATGATACAGTAAAGCGTGTGAAGCCAGACTGCCTGTCTGGCTCATAGAAAAGACACCACAATGTGCTCTAGCACTTTGGTTATTATGATAGTCTTTATTAATTCATCAGAGAAGTATCTCCTAACCATTTTATCTAAAATAGCCTCCCTCATCACTCACTAACTGCCTTCCTCTCTATACTTGCCCCATCCCAGTGCTCGATGAGGGCAGACATCTTGTTTTGTTTATCACTGTAATCCTGCAAAGTAACTGGTATCTGCATTTCACTTTTGAAAAAAAAAAGTGAATAAGTGACTTATCGCTCTCATAGCAGATATCTACTTCCACCAGTTTATCTTACGTTTGACTGTGCTTCAAAGGGATTAAGGCAGTTTCAAAGCTAACCACAATGTAAGCAACTATTAATAAAAAAAGCAGAATCATGAAAAAAGTTAGACTTTTGTCAAACTAGAGACTTTCACTAAGAAAATAAATGGATAAAACACAAACAGTGAAAATATGTATTTTTTAAAAGTCTGTATTACATTTCAATAATAAAAAGACAACCAATCCTATAAAAAATGAGCAAAACATTTTAACAGGCATCTCATAAAAAGGGTATAAAAAAGCCAATAAGCATGGGAAAACTGTTCACAATTATTATACCACAGATATAAAACTATGAAATTATGGCGAGATACAACTATCCGCCACTAGGACAGCAAAATTAATGATGAATAAAAACAAAGGTTAACAGGTATATGGAATAGTAATTCTATTACAGTGTTCATATGAATAAAAAATGGCACTAACAATATACCTTCCAAGCAATTCTAACACCATGTATTTATCCAAGAGAAATGAAAATACATATGCACAAAAGTGCTTAAATAATACATTCATAAAACTGTATGGCTGAGGAGGCAAAATATGGAAATAGCCTGTGTCAGGAATAGATAAGTGGTGGTATATTTATAAAATATATATATATATATATATATATATATATACATATATAATGCAATAAAAAGAAAAGAACTCTGTACAACATGAATGAATCTCAAAAATATTTTGCCAAGTAAAAGAAACTCTACACGCAAGACGCCACACTGTAGGATTCCATTTATATGAATTCCTAAAATACACAAATCTATCTATGGTTAAAAAAAAAAAGAAATCATGATTGTGATTGCCTGAAGTGGTGGTGGTAACAAATGACTGGAGGGATCATGAGGGAATGTTCGGTGGTAAGTTTAGTGTATTGGTAGAGGTTTGATTACTCAAGTGTATGCATTTGCCAAACCCTAGAGAAATGAAATAAAATATCTGCAGTTGATCATTGTAACTGTTGCCTCCAAGGGGAGATCACTGTGAGCAAAACTGTCCTCTAACCGAGGATGTACATGGGTTGGGATTTGGCATGCAAATTTATTTACTTTACTTTGAAACATATTGAAAAGGATGAATTAATAGATGGAGAAAGAGGTGGATAGAACAATGTGATAAAGTGAGCACAGTAAAATGAGAATGGCAGAATGTAGAGGGCGTTCACTGTTAAATTCCCTCCATTTTTCTGCATGTTTGGGACTTTTCGTAACAACATGTTGTAACAAATAAAATGAGAACAAGAAAGAAATAAAAGATTCAAAGAGTGTACATCTTCAGGCACCTAAGGTGTGATTGTTGTTCTAGTTGAACTTCCAAACTTTGAGTCCTTAAGAAGCCAACACAAAAGGGCAGGTGTGGGGGGCTATAGAGTCCTCATTGCTTAGATTTAAATGGCTCCTGGTCATGCCACAGTCGAGTATGAATTTCCATAGACTGACTTTGCTTTGAAAATATCACTCCAACTCAGAGATAATCTCACCAAAAACAGGCACATTACTCTTTCCCTTGTCTTTGAGAGACACAAAGAAATACGTTTTCCAAGAAAATTCCATTTAAATGTCAACGATGTGAGCCTCTTTTGGAGACCGCAGAGCACCTGCTGGTGACCTCCAGTGACGCTGGCCCAATTCTGGGCTTGTGAAATTGTTCAGGAACAATCACACTCCCTGTGGTTAAATCAATACCTTGAACTTGATACCTGGAGTTTTGGTGTTTTATTACTACCAAGGGTTTCCAAGCATGCTGTTTCACTGAAGTTAGTTCAAACACTATTGTTCTGAAAAAGGCTTGGGAAGAAAAATACAACTAAATGTGTCAAAAAGAAATTCTCCATGATGCAAATATTGCAGGTAGGGAGTAAGGATTACATAATGGACAAGCATTTTAAGCAACTTTTCCCATCGAAAGTTTTCCTTGTTTTGCAAATCAGATCGAGATGATACAAGTCTAAATAACATTTGTCTTAACATTTTTGTTCATTATAACATTGATCACACTGTATTGTAACCATTTGCATAAAGAACTTCCTACTAGACTATGAATCCTTTGAGGCAAAACCGATAACATTTTAATCTCTATATTTCAGCTAGGGGCTACACAAAGACATTCAATAAATTTTGAGCTAATATCCCCAGTTGCTATCATTTGCTTTGGGAGATTTGTGCAGTGGAAATTTTCAAGCATGTGATATTATATTCTGGTAGAGAAGTATCTTTTTAGTAAAATATTTGTACCTTTTTTTCTGATAGATCTCATCTTTTCTGAAGTTGTTTTGTCCCCAATGTATTTTTCAAGGGCCCTTGTTCATAGAAGTCTATCCAGGCAGTCTGTAGCTTACTGGGCTATTTCTTTCCCTTTTTTATCCTGTTGAGATAAAACTCTGACAGTAAAATGATTCACCATATTGCTCTTCATAGTGATTATTTTAGGGTGGACACATTCTCTTTGCTAAGAACATTCTTAGAAACAGAATTTCAGCTAAATTATTTGCCTTCATTGTGCATGTAGTTGATAGTTCTAAACTTTTTTTTTAACGTATTTTGTAAAATGAGTAGCTTAAGTAAAAATATGTTTGTTTTGATAGGTGATCATGATTTTGTACTGCAATGGTTAAAAAAATTGCAAATTATTTGATGCTCTTGCTATCAACAGAGTCTACATTCTGTCTCCTTGAGCCTGAGTGGATCTGTGAGACTGTCTCAGTGAATAGCAAATGGGAAAAAAAAAAAAAATGGCATGGAGTGACTTCCATAGCTAGTTTAAAAAGGGATATACAGCTTATTCTAGTTTCTATTGGGACAGTCTCTTCAGAAGCCCTGAGCCAACATGTAAGATGTACTGCTACTTTAAGACAGACATCTGGAAAAACAAAGTGGAGAGCGCTCTTAGAAATGGAGAAGCCCAGGGAGCCCCAGCTCTTCCAACCTCCAGATGATTGAGTCTCCAGCTTGGGAGCCAGGCATGCAAGAGAAGGAGCCTCCAAGATGGCTCCAGCCTCAGCCACTATGTGACTGCAATGGAATGGGGAAACCTCAAGTCAGAGTTGCTTAGCTGAGTCCAGTCAGCTCCCAAATTAGTGAGCCAAAGAGATTGCTGCTAATGTTTAAGCTACTCTTTTGGAGTGGTTTGATACATAGCAATAGGTAGCTGGAACAATTGTGCATCCACAAATAAAAACAATGTTCTTCACAGGTAACCTAAGACTAGAATCCCAAAGTATCAAGACCAACTGAAGTCATGAGACAATATTTTTCACATCTAAGTAGGTGGTTTCATCTGGTGTGGAAGCAATTGACTAGGCAGAGAAACCTCTCTCAATCATTCCAGGTGGATGATAACAAGTGGTGTATCTGATTAAGTCTTTCTTTCCCTAAGTTTTGATTAGTATATTTCACATTTTGTGACTGTAAGAGTGGCACAGTGTACTTCTGAGTCTTGTGTGCTTACTAATTTACTTATGTATTGTTGATATTGCTTATCTTTTGTCTCCCCTTCCCCCACCAGATATCAGCTTCACCGGGCAAGATCCTTCTTTAATTTGTTCACTGAGGCATCCCAGGAGGTAAGAACAGTGATAGACACGTAGCAGATGTTCAATGCAATAAATTAACTTTACCAGGAATTAGAGAGTCAAATCAAATTAAGATACCAAGATTTCATTTCACACTCATCAAGTCACAGGTGTTTACAAAAACACAGTTTCTTAAAGTTGGCACAAATGTAGAGAAGCAGGCACTCTCATGCTTTGAAGATGTGAGAAGAGATTGGTTGTAGATATTTCCATCACTACACAAATAGGTAAGTTGTGGCATATAGAACAGAATATTTTACACAACAGCTTTCAGTGATAAATCTGATCCAAATGGATAAAGCTTAAAGGCTTAATGGTAAGTGGAAATAAAGAAGTAGTAGAAAGATATGAGCACTATGATACCATTTATTTTCATTAAAAAATAAAAAATAAAAAAATTACCAATTTTTATAAATGTTATACATTTACCTAATATATATATATATATATATATATTAATATGGGCATATAAATAATGTATGTTATGGTCACACACATGTATAGCAAATGTATAGAAGATCATCCAGAAAAGTGTACATCAACTTTAGAATATTATTTACCTTAATTAATGAATGGATGGAAATGGGCATTAGAAGAAAAATGGCCTTCAATGATTTATATGTTATGTATTTAATAATATTATTATTATTATTAAATGATAATAACTAAAAGATCTAACCCAAATGACAAAGTGTTACCATTTATTAAATCTGGTTGGTTGGCACTTAAGAATTTGACACTTTTCTGTACTTTTATCTGTATTGAAATATTTCACAAAAAGAATATCATAAATGTGATCTCAGGATATATTTGAAGTATTTCACCAAAAAATGTGCAAATTATATAGGAGTCAGTAGAGAATTATTTGTTATGCAGTGGGGCTCAGATAAGGGACTGAACAGTACTCTTAGAGTAATAACAAAAAATGATTTCATGAAGAAGATAGAACTACCTCTAATCTTTAATGCCTTGTAAGGATTCATGAGGGATGCACATTGGGAACAGAAACTCTAGTTAGAAGAAATTGCATGAGCAATGGTATGTCTGTGTAGATTCGCTGCTGTGGAAATGTCATGGCTAGAGGTGGGCAAGGCTGGTGCTTGAAGCAAACAGAGGACAGAATGCCTTCATGAGCTCCTCTGGCATAGACATCTCTGGGTCCCCTGCTAGGTCAGGGACAATTGTATATTTACCCCCAGTGGCATAACCAGCTTAGTTTATAACCATGACAAGTCCTTTTTTTTTTTTTTTAATTAATCCCGTCCTTTATTAGACACAATTATTTTCAGTATTAATATTTCACTAAAGTTAATAATATCAAGACAAAATGGAAATATGGACAACAAAAATGTCTTTTCAATGAACTTTGTGTAATCATATCAATAAAAACCAAAAAAAAAAAAAAGATAAAATAAAGTGAATATTGCAGTACCAAAAAAAAAAAAAAAAAAGGCAGATCAATTACAGGGATGAATTTCTATTTTAAAGCTAATGTTTGTATAGGTGTAACATTTCATGGATGAATTAAATCATATTCTTAGGAAACACAGTTCCCACTTTTTGATGGATATGTTAATTAGTTTGATTGTGGTAATCATTTCATAATTTATGTATATTAAATTATCATGCTGTGCACCTTAAATATGTATACAAGTTTTATTTGTCGATTTTATCTCAATAAAGTTGAAGAAAAATTTAATCCAAAAAGGATTCCAGTTGGTCACATTGAAATAGCTGAAGTTCTATGTCTTCATGTTTTTATCACTATGTGATCATTGTTTATTTTCTATAGGAATCTGTGTGGTACCTCAAGCATTGGAGACACAACACCAGGAGAAAGCATGAACAATTCCAACCCATTCCAAACTTATTCTGTTCAAGTGAATGTGTGTAGTGAGTCCATTTAGGATTCATGTTGGCTGCTTACCTCTTCTGTCTTCCCCTAGTGGAGTGGGAAACTCCAGCTTGTGGATCTTTAAATGCTAGGATATTTGGAAACAAACAAACAAAAAAAAAAAAAATCACCATCATCCCCTCAAATTAAGCAGCTTGTAAAGGAGAGGAATTTTAAGGTAAATTTAGTAAAGTTTTGATTAATAACGGATTCTGAACATTTTAAATTACTGAAATGAGACGATTTGGGATCTAAAGTAACTCTAGAATTTCAGTTAAGACCATGAGAAAGTCAGAGAGACAAGTTTTTGCACCAGGAATAGAGAATGGGTGTTCTCACTTTCGTTCCAAGCTGATAATTCCTAGAAATTAGTGGTTGGATTCACCCCCATTCCACAGACCCAGTATAGAACAGTCATAAAGTAGTTTGTGAAAGTTTGATTTGATTATCAAATGACTTTGTTAGTGTGTTAGGGTTGCTGAAAAAATACCATGGACTGGGTAGCTTAAATGACAGACATTTATTTTCTTATTGTTCTAGAGGCTAGAAATCCAAGATGGAGGTGAAGTCAGGGCTGGTGTCTGGTGAGTGCTCTCTTACTGGTTTGCAGATGGCAGGGGCACATCACCTCTCCTGAGTGCTCACAGGAAGAGTGAGAGAGCTCTCTGGTGTCTCTTCGTTTGCTAATAAGGACCACAGTCCTATTGGATTAGGGACCTACCCTTATGACCTCATTTAAACCTTAATTATCTCTTTGAAGGTCCTAACTCCAGAAACAGTCACACTGAAGGATAGTGCTTTAACATATGAATTTGTGGAAGCGGTGACAAAATTCAGTCCAGAAAATAATTCTAGTAAAGACAACTGGTAAGTACTCTTGAGAACTGCATTTATTTTGAGAGTATGTGACAGCAACGTGTCAGCTAATGAGATAGGGTGAATTGTGGTTGGTTAACAGCTCTCGGGGAGGATAGGGCAGTGAGACAGGCCCAGGGACAGCAGGGTCTGGTTAGCCCACTCTCCCCACGGTCCTACCGTTTTCTCAGTAATACCTTTGGAGAAGAACATTTCCTCACACATATATGTTTCAGCAAATCTAGTGTAAACAGAGCAGTCTATCTGAAAGCAAGTTCCACTCATGAGTCTTTCTCAAAACGACATTACAACATCAAACTGAACAAAACTGTTGCATTCATTCAAACTTTCAATGTAGACTTACTCAAACTCATATTTGTAATGTAGTTGTTTTGATGAATGGAGGTAGAAAATGAAGAAATAAAGGAACAGGATGCTATAATATTAGGAAACATTAAGATAATATAAGAGGACTCTTGGAAAGCAAAGTTATGATGGTAGAAATTCGAAGCTCAAAAAACAGGGCTGATAACTGAGGAAAATAACTCAGAAAGAAGAGTGAGATGATGGAAAAATTGAGAATCAGACCCAGATGCCCCAAATCATTTTGTTTCACAAAGACAGAGAAGTCAGAAAGGAGGAATTTATCAAAGAATACTTGAGCTTTTCAAGCTTCAGCCTAGAGAGACTTGCTGTGGGCAAAGCACAATGAATGGAAAAGCACTCACACCCAGAAATATCATGGATGGATTTCAGAACAGCAACAAAGGGAAAATCTTGAAAGGTTTTAGAAAGTGTAAATAAGCAGTCATCCTATAATGAATGAGGAATTTATATGGTATAAGACTTGAGTCCCTACATCAAAGCTAAAATTGCCTTGGAGTAACGTTTTCAAATTTTTCAGGGAAAATATTCTCAAGCTAAAAAACCTGTCCCTCACCTAGCTAGTTATCAAGCATGAAGTTAAGACTTTATATATAAGCAAGGAGTAATTTGTTTTCATCTTTGTCACATTTTTTTTTCTCAGTATCCACTTTCCCCAATTGAGAGAGAGAACCAAAAATGCAGGGAGGTCATGGTATTCAGGCAAAGGGAATATAATGCAAAATAAAGTGCAGTACATTGTATTTCCTACATGAGGGTGAAGGGAAACCCCAGGAGAATAGCTCAGCAACAGGCCTGAGAGCAAAAGTCTTGACTAGAGCAGGCAGATCAAAGGCTTCGGAAGGGAAGGATGAAATGAAACTGCATACCTGATGGGCTTTAGCATATTGAGAGGAAATTCACTCTCCAGGCAGTTGAATGGTAAACTTTTGATAGGCATATAGCCAATCGAGCAAGTGAAAACATGAGAAAATAAAGATTTGTAAGAGAATAAATGCAATTATTACACAGTAATTGCCTTAGGCTGGCTAATATTTATGGAGTCACAACTATACGAACACTGAATGTTGATGTAACCAACAATTGTGCATTAATTTTTCTGAGTGGATGGTAGAGAGTGTATGAAGAAGAGCTAAATCCTTCTCTTCTGTAGCAGGGAAAGCACAGCGATATCTTAAACTAAAGAGTCAAAATTAGCAGCATAAGCATGTGGTTTAGAAAAATGGGGTATGGTACCAGAAGAAATAACTGAAATAGATTCAAGTCTTCTCTTTGAGGGTATTAAAATCAGGTAAGGAGGTGGGTAGAACAGAGAATGATTATTTTAATTATAAGACTTATCAAACAACTTTACTTCTAAAAATAGCTGTGGCTTTTAAGTTGATTAGTTGATTTTAAAAGTTAATTATTCAGTTAAGAGTTAGCTGTGGGTATTTACTAGGACCTAAACATTGAAGTTGGCCCTGTGGGGACATGGGGGTTACTAGAGGCATTTCAGTACACATTCTTCAATGACTCGGGAATTAAGAGCCAAAGGCCCATATATAAATACACTACTTACTAACTTATAATTAAGTGGTAAGTTTTCTGGAGTGATATGTAGCTAGAGAAGGCAATCCCATATGGACTTTAGTCATGCGTGCTTCACAAAGAGATGCCAACTTCAACAGACTTTGGAAGGAGATATTTGATGTGAACTGAAATTTACCAGCATTTACTAACCTCTGTCCCAGGTACTATCCTTGATGATATCTATTCGTTCATTCATTTTGTATTAATTTTTTAACGTTTATTTATTATTGAGAGACAGAGAGACACAGAGCGTGAGCAGGGAAAGGGTAGAGAAGGGGGGAGACACAGAATCTGAAATAGGCTCCAGGATCTGAGCTGTCAGCACAGAGCCCGATGTAGGGCTCGAACTGACGGACCACGAGATCATGACATGAGCCGAAGTCGGACGCTCAACCGACTGAGCCACGCAGGTGCCCCTCGTTCATTTAATTCTTGACTCAACCCCATGCTGTAGGCTTGATTATTATTATCCCTCTGTTATAAATGAAATGCCTGAGCATCTAGACAAATTGAGTAGTCTTCCTCAAACCCACATAAATTGTAAATAACAATTTTGGGATGAATGAACAAGTTGCATGAGAGTTCTGTTTTTTCCTTTGAAAATACATATATTAGGTTATATGAACCCCAAGATTATTTGATCCTATGATACCTGAATTGTGACTTTATTTGGAGCTTGACTGGGGATGGGGTAGGCAGAGCAGCAAGCACCCAGCATAGTTATGTCTTGTTTTTACAACTTGGGTAATAGTAACCATTTTGCTCCATGTTTAAAAGAGGGGGCGGGCACCTGGGTGGCTCAGTCGGTTGAGTGCCTGACTTTGGCTCGGGTCACAATCTCACAGTTCTTGGGTTCAAGTCCTGCATCAGGCTCTCTGCTGTCAGCACTGGAGCCCACTTTGGATCCTCTGCCCGTCCCCACCCCCCCCACTTTCCCACTTGCATTCTCTCTCTCAAAAATGAATAAATATTTTTTAAAAAGGAAGGAAGAAAAAGAAAAGTGGATGGTGGTTAAGCCCCAATGTTCAAAAATTCAATAATGCACCAGCTAGTTTGCTCTTGTGACTACAGGTCTTCTCCATCACTGTTGGAAGGTGGCTATTGCCTGGCTTCTAGGTCAGTGACTTCTGCATTTGGAAAACAGCCCAGTTTACAGGTCCAAGTGTTTTTAACCTGGATTCTGAGATGGGCATATTGTCTGGATGCTTGACCCAGAGCAAAGCGTTTACTCTCTTTATGAATTACCAGTCTCACATCTCATACACTGAGGGTATTTGAGTCTGCGTGTGCTTACTCAGTATTAAGAGCTAAACCTGATATTACCAGGCTCAGCCCAGGCTTTCTCCTTGCATATATTTTCATCCTGGTTGTTGAATGGAATAAAATGCAGTGGTCGAAATCATGGGATTTGGATTCAAGACCTGTCCTGGTGTCCTTGCTCTAAGACCTCAGTTCTTAAATTCTTTAAGACTCTCTTCCTTATCTACAAAATAGGAAAGAAAAAAATAATGCCTATTCTACAGAGCTGATGATCAAAGGGACAATAAACATAAAGGTTTTAGCACAATATTTGACATTTTAAGCCTTCAACAAATATCAAATATTGTTTTTGATTCAGTTTGATTTGAATTTATTTTAAACTTTGTTTCCATTCAAACCCCAGTTAACTCACTGGTTATGTTGGGATCACTCCTGAGTGTACTAACTTCAGAACTAACCATCAAGTTCATGTTAACCAGTCACTTTGTCCCATCCCTGGATTTTGTCTTTTTCTACTATTGGGACCCTCCTTTTAAGATGGGACCAAGAGGTGAATATAGTGGTGTTGATGACTCTGAAGAACATTTGGAATCAAATTACCTCATATTGGATTTCTTCCTCTTCCGACAATGGCTAGAAGAGCAGAAATTGGAGCGGTTATGTAATCTTTTTGAAGACTCGCTTTTCTCATCAGCAAACTGGGAATGGCAGGCCTTACCTTGCAGGGATGTCAAGTAATGTCAGGTAATCCCTGAGGATTAGTGATAATGCATGACATTCTGCGCTTAGAACCTTACGCTCCATAGATGTTGTCACTGTTATGGCTGCTAGCTAGAAGAAAATATTAACTGATCATTATTTTCACTTCAGAATTTGCTCACGAGAGGCACGCAATTTTATTTTAATGTATTTGGGGTTTTTTTATTTTTTATTTTTCATGGGAGGTGGTTCTATTTGTATCCTGTGATTCTTCCCCAGCTATTCTGAAAATATTTCTCAAGTCTCAATGGAGTTCTGAGGACAGACTCATAAATTGCGGGGAGAGAACCCCAGAACACATCCTGTCTATTCCCTTCATTTCAAGGGGGAAGAAACTGAAGCCCAGAATGGTACAAGCCTGGCTGGGACCTGCACGGCTCCTGAGGAGAATTCTGCCCAGTCAGAGGGCTTCTTGCCTCAGGAGCAGTGTTCATTGTCTATTTTTTGTTTGTTTTGTTTTGTTGTTTTTTAATGCTTTTTTTTTTTTTTTTTTTTTTTTTTTTTTTTTTTT